>NW_022702824.1:146822-168795 GCF_011630105.1 Anneissia japonica | reverse complement strand
CTCCATGATTTTACAGCCTACATACCTGTCCCTTATACACATCTAGATGTGTATAAGAGACGTGCTCAATACCGTAGTAGAGCTGAATATAATAAAGAACAGAAGCGAACTTTTTTTACTTCATCATTTTATTTCCCACTACAAATCTGTTTCGTATGATCAGCGAAGCTGACCACACTCATCAGGTGGTATCCTATGTGCAACTATATATATATATTGTTTGATACCATAGAAGGCGTGTGTGTGAAAGTGATACTGTAAACCAATAATTTTTTTTTTTTATTGGGCTTTACAGGTTAAAAGGAGAACTCAAGGTGACAGATTCAATGTTGCACAGATCATAATTAAATTCGTAATTCATTACTTAGAAATCCAGAAATGTTTAATGGAAAAAGGAATGAGATTTTGTACTTAAAAACTGTCCTTCAATACTATAAATATTGTCTGTGATGAGCTAAACCAAAACAAAATAGTTGACTGCTTACTTTTTATTCAATTCAAAATCAGAACAAGTGTTTTCTTTTAATAACATACACAATTAAAAATACAGTATTTGAAATTGCATTGAATCATACATTACATCATTTGAAAAAATGTGTCCTCTTAATTAATGAACACTGTGTAAAAACAGGATGGTAAAGGGTGAATGGAATCTGGGTGACTGAAATTCTAGAATTTTACTATGTTTAGAAATTAATGAGGAAAAGTTTGTATTGGTCATAGAGTCACATAATTAATGACACATTCAACAATATCATCCCCTATATAGTCACATGTTTGGATTTTGACATTGTCAACAAATCATGAACTGTGAATGATACAGTACTGCATATACCATGGTGCAAGTCCAATTTTTCAGCCCTGCATGCCAATCAAAGCCAGTCTTTTATTTTATTTTTTTTTTTAGAAGGTATTTTAAAGTCAGCTGAGCTGATTCAAATCATGCACTGGGCTTTTGCCTGAGCTGAGGTAAGACTTGTATGTAGTTGAGGAACTAACAGTAATTAATTATAATAAAGACTCAAAACAATATCAGTGGACATGTATGATATATGCGTGTATAATCTACTAAATATCTCCAGAAATCAAATTATCATTTTGAATTAATATTGATCAATAAAATATAATACTGTAGTAGTATACTAGACTAGAGCAGTACTGGAATGACTAAAGCATGAGCATGGTGGAAGTACAAACTTAATATCATAATTCAAATTGTGTGATAGTTGCCAACAGCTGAGAATGATTCTGGTGTTAAAAATTAAATGGGCTATAAATTAATGGAAATGCTAAGCTCAGAACAACATTACTGTACAGTACATAGTAAGCAACAGGTAAATTCTTTGAGGACAGGAATGACTATTTATTAAGTAATGCTTGACTGCATACTAAACCATAGCATACTACTCCACAGTACATGTTGGTAGTCTGATATATAATATACAACCATATAATTACATCATTCAAAGATGAGATAAACTCTTAGAATTCTCATCAACACAAAGAGTGTAATCATCACTAGTTCAGAGCATATCTTACCTTATTTTTAAGATGATAGATGTTCAATAATTCCAATCTTGAATGAAATAAAAATAACTGCTTCAAATTACTGCTTCAACTGCACACGCCTAACAAATTCCTGTGACTCTCATCTCACAATATTGAACTAAAGAATGCAGCCAACCACAGGACTTGTTTGCGCATTAGGCTATGAATATTCATTACAGAGGTCATTCCCCACACAATACCAATCCAGTGAATCAAGAGGCTGGTACAATTTCACAATTTTTTTTATTGTCTACCTGGAATGTACCATTTCCTATAGTAGGGGTGCATTAAAATGAATTGTGATGCTCATGATTTTTATGATATGCCTTAATACATTATCATAATATTCATATTTAACACCCTCCTTGTAAATTAAGTTGGTTCTGTTTACCCAAAATCTAAACCATTTTCAATACTTCATTGGAATTGATTATATTTCAGTAACATGTAATTTTATGTAAACATAATGATTCCACAAATTGTTGTAAACAAATAAATGGTATGTGCTGGCTTGTCTTTATCGTAGAAACATGTCATACACAAAATATGTTGAGTCAGATCAATTGAGGTTAGGCGAGATTATTTAACAATATATTTAAACAATACTTCCCACTCATATTACTGAGAGTTATGATTTTTGTGATGAATCCTAAATGATGTCATCACTTTATAAAGATTCTTCCTCCATGATTTTACAGCCTACATACTATATCCTGTTGCTATTATCATATTTATGATGCAAGAGATAAAAGGATTGTATAAAACACAGTTATAAATCCAAAACCAAATCTACTATATAATTAATGCTAATTGCATTGTTCTTTAGTTGACTTAAGGACATGTAATTGTGAGAAATGTAGTTGATTTGAGTACCTTTTCATTTAAGTAAATTCTTCTCTAATATAAACTACAAAACAAAACTTGTGTTTTTTTTTTTGTAATTTTATATATAAGAGGGCTCCCTGAAAACTAGCAATTTTTTGTAATTTTATATGTAAGAGGGCTCCCTGAAAACTAGCAATGCTGAGCGGGACATCCTAGATAAATATTAATAAAGAAAAAATTTAAAAACTTCAACAAAACGACAAACAGAAAATCAAACACTACACCTATTTTTTTTAACAAGAACCAGTAAAATTTTGCCCAGGCTCAGGGGTTCTTATTTTTTGTCTGATTTTAGGCTCAAATGATTTGATCTCAGGATTGATTGTAATTAGGCCACAGTTTACAGAAGCTGTAGGATTATTCCCAACCGGCATTATTCATTTCCTAACAGGAAGTACTTGGATCTAAATAAGTTCCTGAATTATCTATAACATTGAAACTACTGAACTATATAACTACCGATTACTTGTTATTATTGGTAGTAAGCTGTCACATTACATGCTAAGGTCAATTTTAAATTTTAAAGCCAGGGTCTGGAGGGGAAAACAAATATTTATACATTTATATATCAACTGACTTTTCTAAGACACAAAAAGGATTTTTGACGAAAAACTTGGGGAATGGTTTAAATTGAGATACAGATTTTTTTAATATTTAAAAACTAGGTAGAAAAAGGGTGGTTCAAACACCCTTTTTTTTGTCTTTGTTGTACACTAATTTTTTTTTACCGGAGCCTGACTTCAAAGGAAAAGCCTGCTTTAAATAATGATGGCCCACAAAATTTGTTAACAGAGTACAGCTTCGTAGCATGTAAATTTGGCATGTATTTAAGGAAAAATGCTTTTGGATTTTTTCTTCAGTCATGTGATCTCACATAATTATCCAGTAAATACTTCGATTAAAACTCAAAATTAATATTTTTTCAAAGATGTTATAAATTGACCAGGTATTAAAAAAAAAAAAAATAAATAAATATAGAATCAATCCCCTATTAAACAGGCTACAGTACAATTTACACACATTAAGCCGGTTTTTCACTAGGTAAATTTATTCGCAGGAAGCATAAGCGTTTGAATGCGCAATCGAATTTCATACCTTAGTCCACCCAAGGCAATTCAACAAAAGGACGCACATGTCTCCGCTTGCAAACATAGCGTGTGTGTACAGTCCTTTGATCTTTAATGTGGCATTGACAATCTGATACTAGTTACGAGTACAGCCGTCAATTATTAGTCTATGCGTGCCGTACGTTTTATGGTGTTAGTTAATATTTTATTAATTTTAGATACTTTGCAATGTCTGTTACATACGATTTCTTTTCACCACAAGCTTGTTAAGTGCTTCTATGAACTACAATTGGATTTGTGAAAATCGACCAACAAAATGAAAAGTTATAGCAAATGAAACTTTACGATTTCTATAAAAAATGATGTTCTTGTAGATATACAAAATTTATTTATTTTTTCTGCGAAGTGAGGCCATGGACCACTGGACACCATCTCATCGGTAAAATTAATGTTGAAATAACAAATATAATTTCAGTCTAATGTTAATGCAACAATTCATTAGGTCTTAGTAACCACCACACGACGCACGATGACAACTGACATGCGTGTGGGTAATTCATCACATGCTGACGTTTGGTTGCTATGGTTTTTGCGAAGATCACCGTGAAGGGCCGTACGGCGCTTAGAATGTTGATGCCAGAGTTATATCCTTTGATGTCCCGAGATATGTGTGTCCTTTTGTTGAATTGCCCTATTTCACCAGATTGTTCACTTTTTCACTTGTGGAGTTTGCTTTGGAGTTCAACAGTTTCTATTTTTTGCGAAATGAAATAATGCACACACAGCCAATCAGAACTCAGGAAAAGATTTAATTGCACTCATCAGCGTGATTGAAGCTTCTTAGCTTCGTTGTGCGAAATTGCGTAAATCTCCAAAAGTGAGTCATTTTCATTTTACTGCTATGGCTCACAGATTGTGATTAGAATAAAGTGTTTGGTACCATTGTAAAGCTAAAATGTTTGTAGTTCTTGTAGCATTCACTACATGTCTATCTGATCACATACACACTCTCAACGAGCTTCGGAAAAGTGTTTGTTATTGCTAGAAAATCTGGCAGTGGCTGATACTACTTTTTCAATCCCCTGGCGGTCAGAGTGTTAATGAACACTGTTCGGCATTAGCAACCTAGTAAATCATACATTTTGTTCTTGTTTGACATTGAAAGAAATATGTCATGCTTAACCAAGACCCTCCAAAACATAAGTCACTACTTCCCAGTTACTGGGACAGTCACACACAATTTTTCATATTTTTGCGTAAAATGGGTTAACTTTTAAGAAAATGGGTCCACATTTGAATTTACGCGTAAAGTGGATCCACCCTGATACTGTCCCACACTGTTCGAAAATCTTGGCTACGACATTGCTTCAGAGTGTACAATGGTGCCAATAAATGAATGTTTTAAATAATAATAATGAACATTGCCAAGCAAGTAGCAACCTTCAACACTTGAATGATATTCATTTGTTAATAGTCTTCATACTGCGCATACTTTACTTTCCTGACTGAAGGATCGCTCAAGAGGCTACTTACTTCACAGTATTAAAATAATCCTTTTTGAATTTCTTAGTGCAGTAGTCTACCATTGCACAACAGATTCTAGAAACCTATCAATTGAAATGCTTCTCAACAACCACAATGACAACAGCAACAATTACATTCAACAACTACAGCAGCAGCAACGATTTAAACCTCATTATTGCTGCACACTCATGTGATTATGTTAGGGTAAATAGGGCTAAATATTAATTCATTCAATACTTTATTTCAGAAAAAGGATTCCATAGCAAGATTGTTAATATCCAAAGACTCAAATTTGAATACCAGTATACCCAATTATTAACAGTTTATCAAATCTGATTATTCCTTACCTGAACAATACAGAATGAAATTAACTATTTTACTGGGCTTTTTTTAGGTAGGTTTCATAATAGAGTGTGTGGTACTTAAATACAGTAACTTACAGTATATCATGCATATCACATTCACCTCCCAGTCTTTGTTGGCAATTCACAAAATAATTAAAAATTGTTTATTCCATTAAAAACATATCAGAAAACAGGTCAGAAACGTCCACTTACTATAAAAATTTGGTATTTCAATAATTCAATAATAGTAAAACACAACTGGTTTAATAATTACTGCAATGTCATTACACTATTAAGGTGGTCACTATAGAAACAACTGGTAATACAGAGAATTCAAAATTCTGCAGCCTGAGTGTGCTCTCTCACCAAGAGAGGTTTACATATTACACCCATCATTCGAAAACTATGTTGGCTACCTCGCCGACAACGTATCAGTTTTAAGATTCTTAGCATTTGTTTTAAGGTCCTTCAATCTCAACAACCCTCTTATCTTTTTCACCTTCTTAATTTATATGTCCCAATCCGACGACTCCGCTCTGAAAACAAAAATCTCCTCGTCATCCCAAAATTTAAAACAAAAACATATGGCAAAAGAACATTCGTCTATGCTGAACTAATTGCCACTCTCTATCAAACAATCTCCCACTATTGATTTATTTAAGTTAAAACCGAAAACCCATCTCTTTAACTTTGTTTAGACCATCCCCTATTCGCATATCCCTATTTAAAAATCTTTCTCTATTTGTACTCTCTGCACTTTTGATCATTTATTTGAAATTAGTGCATTGTAAATATATTATTATTATTATTATTATTATTTTTATTATTGGAACATGGTTCACAAATAGAGAATGTTTGCGACAACTATGCATAGAATTAACTGTTATCATTTTGTACATCATTACTAAAATTATTATCATTATTTCTTCTAATTATCATTATGCTATTTCAATTGTTCTGTTCCATGAGATGATAAACCTCAGGCATTATGTGTTCTTTAATAAATTTCTTTTTAGCCTGGTTCATGTCAAACTTTATCTAGATATACACATCTTGAAACATGATACGATAATCCCCTAATTGATGCCAAGTTAGAGCCAGATAAACACCCAGCCAGTTCCAGGCCGTCGATGTCACACGTTGGAAAGGCTTGTTTAATAAAACGTCTACTGTATTTTACGAACCTCTAGTAACAAGAACAATTGAAATAGCATAAAGATAATTAGAAGAAATAATGATAATAATTTTAGTAATGATGTACAAAATGGTAACAGTTAATCTATGCATAGTTGTCACAAACATTCTCTATTTGTGAACCATGTTCCAATAATAAAAATAATAAATAATAATAATAATAATAGTTTATGAATTTGGCAGTTTTTTTAACGATTCGTTAAAAAAACTGCCAAATTCATAAACTACTGTATGTAGATCAGGTGTCAGTTTCCACTACCTAGCCTAGCCAACTAGTACGAACCAACCGACAGTGCAGCAGCATGTTCTATTGCAATCTAAGTAGTAGTAGACTCTCTAGGCTCTAGCTAAATTTACCTTCGATAAAAAACAAATTATTTTAATTGCTAGCATTCTTCCATTTAACAAAATATTGTTTTAATTCTCGTTAAAACGTCTGTATACTTTATGAACTTTTCTGTCCTGTTTTGTAGTTTTTAGATCGCTCAATTGTGTTGTTTACATGCACTTCGCGAAAATCTAGCTTCGCGGTGTCAAATAAGTTGTTGACTTCAACACACTTTTTTATTTCGTCATCGTAAACATGTGCGCTCATTTTAACGACTGGTGTTGGTGGTAGTTCGTTGAAACTGAATTAATAGTGACTATTATAGTGGAAATGGAAAAGATTGAATTGTCAATAAATAAATACAACAAATCTGATTTTATTATTAAGAATAATATACATTATCACTTTGGAAAACGTACGCAATCGGACTTTCTGACGTTACTACTTGGTCGATGATGCAAAGAGCAAAGGCCATTTGTAATACGACTATTCGTAAAAAGGACATTTGCTGGGTTTTTACCCATAATATTACAAACTGAAAACCAGACTACTATGCTGCTGTTGTTAGCATTGTTGGAGTACTGTACGTTGTTGCCAGCCAGAAGATGATAATAATGGTGGTACAGCACAACAACGCCTATGTTACGTAATCATGTTCTTGTAATCTGAGCCGACTTTACTGTTAAGCAAGTTAATTTACCGTTATTCTAGTGAAGTTAAGTCACTTAACTTTAAGTGACTCAAGTCTGTATCTAGCTATAATTGAGTGGTTCACGTCAAACTTTTAACTAGTTAAGTGGATCTATATCTAGATAAAAGTTCAAAGTGAATCAGGCTACTCTGACATCTGTGATTGATTTACCTTTTTGGTCATCAGGGACAAATCATGTGAACTTAACCAGGATTGAACCAGAACTCTGGGATTGGAAGGTGATGTCCTTAAACACAAAACCACAACTAAATTATTCATATTAAAATAAAAACAAAAAAACTAGTGAGGTTATTTTTCCCAAACTCTATATCTCAAGAGGCAAACAATTGTGGGTTGCAAGTCCCATAAAACCATGACAATGGCGGCAAAACAATCGCCTTTAAATTTTACAACACATACTACATAAAAACTACTTTAGAAATGAAATAGATGAAGGAAAAGAGTGTTTGCCTTAAAATCCTATTGAATTTTAAAATACTCTGCATTCTTTCAGCATGGTTCAGTAATTCTCTAAGGACAATTTTAAACACTGCTAAGCTTGGTAAACAAGAATTGGGATTAGTACTCAATCATAACTGTATTCAAACTTTACACCAAAGAAGACTTCAAAAATAAAACTATGGTGCTTAAAATATTTATACTAACAAGACTCGCATACATCCAAGTAATATATCATGTAAAGAATTGTGATCTTTAGCAAAATGATTTACGGAAGTGACTGTAAAATTACCAGGCACCTCTTCTGACAAGAAGGTTTTATAGTTTGCTTTTAACCCTCTGGATACCGGATTCTTTTGTAGTGCAAACCCTTGAATACCGGATTCTTTTGCAGTGTAACTAGGTTTTTTGCGTTTTTTGAGTATACGTCGTTCTGGTGGATTTTTTAGTACTTTCTGTAAATTATACAGTAAAATGCTTCAAAAACAAAGTAAGCTTATAGAATAAGCTTTCATTTGATGTATAATTGATATTTTTAGGATTTTTTATTCATAATATAATATAATATAATATATATAATATAATAGAAATGACAGAAAAATGCTACATACAAATTGTCAGCAAAAACAAAAACAAAAAAAATAAATTATAGCCAAAAAAAAATTTAAAAAATATGAAACATTCCTATTCCACACAGTTATATAATTTATTTACCCAACCATCCATAACTATAAGCACGATCTTTCCATTCAAAAGCAACGACCTCCCTCACATTTCTAGGCTCATCTTCATCAAGAACATCTCCGCCGTCAGAACTGCTTGAAGCCCCACCGTCATCATCGCTATCAGGCACGTCTAAGTCTCGCACATCTCTAAAAACTCACTTTCATCGTTGTCTGAATAAAAAATCAGGTCAATCGTTTCCTCAGCTGTGTACACATCTTGTGCGGCCATTTCGGAAAATTTTTGAAATTAATAATGATTTCAAATTGATATTTCTAAACATTTTTATATAAGCGCATGTGAGTTTTTCACAGATTTCGAAAGAAGAAAGCTTCACGCATGCGTGTTCAAAATTTCTGACATATTGGAGCTAAAATAAAAACAGAAGAGCGATTTGAAAACCACCTAATTTAGTCGCTAAATTTCGATTGCAGTCGAAAATGGGAATTCTCGGTTTGAGGTCAATTTCGACACGGTATCTAGAGGGTTAAGTAAACATAGGGTTTTCTCTAACACATTCACTGCCAGCGACGAGTATACTCATCCCACAGGGTGTTGCTGGGGACGCTAGGGACGACACTGTGTACTCGCCAAAACCGGGGTAGCATTCTAGAATTTATTACTTCATTGTTATACATTGTAGAACCACAGACTTAACGGCTGGTAATTCGGGAAAGATACACCATGACGATAACGTAGACATAACATGTTCGTTGCATACTGTTATGTTGTCTACAGTACAAAAGATTGCACAAGTGGGGCACCCTCTGAACATTTTTCAACCCATGCAAAAAGCAGACAAGAAAACTTGCACTTGGCACAGGCTATAGAAAGTACTGTCCCACTGCCAGCGACAAGTTCACTCGTCCCTTAATATTTTCCCGGCAATTTATTAGACATACTATTTTGATGATATGATTTGATAACATTTTAAGAAGGTGCCGTATACTGGCGACCCGTGTATAAGACAAGATTTTGGACGATTTGTGTATCTGGGCCGTATAAAACGACCCTTGTTTTATCGTCGGAATTCATACTTCTTTGCTGCTCATGGTCTTTATACTGCATCTAGCTGGCTAAACAAGGAGAAAAATAGGGCTTCAAATTAATGCCATTTTATGTTTTTAAATGTTCATTAAAATATTATTTCCCAGTATCTAAAATTGCGTTTATACAACATTTAGTAGCTTCATGGCAGTAGTAAATTCGCATGTTACTGACGATGTGCACGAACATGATTTAAAAAATGTAATACTTGTATGTCGCACGTATGAGACGACCCTGTTTTCCGATCGTACAGTAATTTGCTATTTTAAGCCTTGTCTTTTATGCGAGATACGGTATGTTCGTACATGTATATTTGTTTTGGGACACGGGGAAAAACCTAAAAAAAAAGGTCTGGCAGTCAACGTGTTAAAAAGTAAACTAAAAATTATACTTCTTCATTTTTTAAATAAGTTGTGACTGAGTTATCAGAGTCCACAACAACTTGACAAGCACATACAATAAAAATAAAATAATACCATTCTTCATCCACCTATCAGGTCCATATTATTTGAAGCTTTGCTGCAGTTTTCTGCATTGAAATGAAAATCAAGTTCAAAGAACTCATCTCACAAATAAAGTTCCATTTGGACTGCCTAAAAATTCATTGAAAATAAGTTAATATTAACGATATTAAGAAGGTATAAATTTGGTGCCTCAGAAATGTCTTGACACCGGATACAAAATTAGACCCCTGGATTTTGGCTATGTTGAGATCCCTGGAAACATCTCTGCAGGCAGGTTTACTGTGTATGGAAACATGCTGTGTTTCATAACACATTGGCCAATCAGAGGGTTTTTTGGTAATTAGCATTGAATAACTGAAGATTTCATAGAAATAACGCACAAGAACAGGTTCATCCCTTAAACTTTTGCTTTCAAATGGCCTAAGATTTAGGCCAAAAAAAAATATACTTGTTTAGCGTCACATCCAGAAAAAAAAATCAGGCAGGGGGGGGGGGGGGGGTTTCCTAAATTCTTTTTTCTGCACGCATGCCAATAAACAATTTTTTGATCACTGTTTCAACTGACAGGAAGTCTTTAATAACCACAAATTTAACATAGAAACATTTATTTGAAACTTCAACTTGTTTCAGGAGAGCAAGAAATTGAGCACCATATATTATGCCAAAGTAGAATACATTAAAAAGTAATTAAAGTAATTATTTCTCAATGTTCTGTAAACTATTGCAATGGAGATTGTGAACTTTAAAGAAAGTTTCATAAAAAAATACCATATTCTTACAGTAATACTGTAGAGTTTGTACATGACGGGAAAATTCATTTTAATATGAGAAATTCAGTTTAAGCTTCTGCTTTTCTTTTGTTGTTTTTTCTGTTGGTTTTATGTATTTATTATGTGTTTATCATATTTTCTTAACTTTATTTTTAGAGACTTTTGGATTATTCAGTCATATGCATCAAGATTCTTTTTAGTTCAAAGCCCTTTCTGAGGCAATAAATGAATATAATACACCTGCAGTATAAAACAAATTCCCAAACTTAAAAAAAAAAAATATTAACATGATTTAAAAAATGTAATACTTGTATGTCGCACGTATGAGACGACCCTGTTTTCCGATCGTACAGTAATTTGCTATTTTAAGCCTTGTCTTTTATGCGAGATACGGTATGTTCGTACATGTATATTTGTTTTGGGACACGGGGAAAAACCTAAAAAAAAAGGTCTGGCAGTCAACGTGTTAAAAAGTAAACTAAAAATTATACTTCTTCATTTTTTAAATAAGTTGTGACTGAGTTATCAGAGTCCACAACAACTTGACAAGCACATACAATAAAAATAAAATAATACCATTCTTCATCCACCTATCAGGTCCATATTATTTGAAGCTTTGCTGCAGTTTTCTGCATTGAAATGAAAATCAAGTTCAAAGAACTCATCTCACAAATAAAGTTCCATTTGGACTGCCTAAAAATTCATTGAAAATAAGTTAATATTAACGATATTAAGAAGGTATAAATTTGGTGCCTCAGAAATGTCTTGACACCGGATACAAAATTAGACCCCTGGATTTTGGCTATGTTGAGATCCCTGGAAACATCTCTGCAGGCAGGTTTACTGTGTATGGAAACATGCTGTGTTTCATAACACATTGGCCAATCAGAGGCTTTTTTGGTAATTAGCATTGAATAACTGAAGATTTCATAGAAATAACGCACAAGAACAGGTTCATCCCTTAAACTTTTGCTTTCAAATGGCCTAAGATTTAGGCCAAAAAAAAATATATACTTGTTTAGCGTCACATCCAGAAAAAAAAATCAGGCGGGGGGGGGGGGTTTCCTAAATTCTTTTTTCTGCGCGCGTGCCAATAAACAATTTTTTGATCACTGTTTTAACTGACAGGAAGTCTTTAACATAGTATTACATAGTAGTAGTGTTTTAGTATTTAACATTGAAACATTTATTTGAAACTTCAACTTGTTTCAGGAGAGCAAGAAATTGAGCACCATATAGTATGCCGAAGTAGAATACATTAAAAAGTAATTAAAGTAATTATTTCTCAATGTTCTGTAAACTATTGCAATGGAGATTGTGAACTTAAAGAAAGTTTCATAAAAAAATACCATATTCTTACAGTAATACTGTAGAGTACATGACGGGAAAATTCATTTTAATACGAGAAATTCAGTTTAAACTTCTGCTTTTCTTTTGTTGTTTTTTTCTGTTGGTTTATGTATTTATTATGTGTTTATCATATTTTCTTAACTTTATTTTTAGAGACTTTTGGATTATTCAGTCATATGCATCAAGATTCTTTTTAGTTCAAAGCCCTTTCTGAGACAATAAATGAAAATAATACACCTGCAGTATGGAATTTATAATTATTTGTATTCATGCCACCCTACACAACATAAAATCAGTAAAGATAAGCTTTTTTTTTCAATGAATTGAACACAAGACAGGCCAAGTAAAAAAAAAAAAAGAAATTACTCCAGGATTACACCAAAAATTGCAAATTTCAATATAAGCAAAGAAGAAAATGTATTGTTATAGCTTTTTTTTACAGTAAGTTTATTTAAATTTTGCCATTGTTCATCAGTATGACCACATATAATCTATACCAAACATTTTAGGCATAAAATTGCTGTTAAATGAGTCAAAAATATATTTTTGTTACGATTGCATTAACAATTACTGGATGTTTTTACTTTCTATTCAACTACTATAGTTACTATAGCAATTGCAATTTCATACCAATGGTGCATTTCCTCAATTAATTCATGCATTCCTTGTTGGGGAAACATTGCCATGAAAAATTCAGTACTGAAATAAATGCTCCAATTGTTGCCAAGCCTGATCTGGCACTTGACTTTTGACCTTAACCATACCTTTAGGCACTATCAGTAATCAAATGTGGTTCTTATATTTCTGCAAACATGCCTTTCATAAAGATCAACAAATACATTAGACACTTTTTTTTTTTTACCTTGTTAAGCGGACCAGCCTGGCCGACCTTTAAATGATGATTTTCGAATAAAAATAAATTTTATTTTTGGTCAATTAATGCACACGCCGCCACAAAAAATGAAAATTTCAGAAAAAAATAAATCATTATAATATTATCACGCTCACCGCTACCATGAAATCTCCAAAAAATAAGATATGTACATTTCTTCATAATTTAAAGCATTTAACCATCCAATTACTACACAGTTTACATTCACCAATAAAACTATATTTTAATTTTCTCCTCCGTCTGGATGTTTTTGACAAGATTATTTCCTAAGAAAAGAAAATGTTATTATATTTTTTCCACCTTCTGGCGATTAAAAAAAAATAATTCGCGAAACAAAGTATAAATGAAAGTCTCCACTTAGTACTGTACTTGTACAAGGCTTATGATAGGATCTATATTTTCTTCAAGATTAATTAGGTAGCCACATGATCGCATTCCATTACAATCAATAGTAGATTACTTGTAATAATTATAATAACAGCAGATAGAATGCAGATATTGATCATGGTTCACACACATCATAGGCCTACAAGAATCATAGTCGAGTGCTTACAGGGTGTTAACTTGTATGTCGCAGTATTTTGAAGTAGATTTATAGGGAAATATTGTGGATTTGGCAAAAGAGGAAAATCATGTCAACATTTTAAATACTTTCTGATTGAAGTCTGTGGTGGAAATTAATCATAGTGGGTAGTGTACTTGTTTGGATATCCTACCCTGAACTGAAAATGGGCTAATAGCAGGCCAAAAGTCAGCTTTAAGGTTGCAAAAAGCAGATGGATAGTTAATCAGTATGATTGTAGGCTACACAATTTTGAATCCAACCACAGTGTTTGCTGAACAAATATTAATAGTCTACAAAACTTTTCAAGCCGCAATCGCACTACACTTCAAAAAGGGAAGATTTTACTCAGACCATGGGTAACATTCTTATGTTTAATTTACTGCTGCCCAAACTTGTATTTATAGTCGGCTAGTTTTTACTGTGAGAAATGGTAAAACAAGGGGGGGGGGGGGGGTGAATATCAATTAATTTGATTTGGCCTTTACCTAAACTGATAATAATTATGAATATTGTGTAAACCACATTATTATAAAAAAAAAAGTGTAGAATTTGTTTTTTCGAGTAACTGGATTTAAATCAAATTCTACAATACCATACCATTTTCTACTAACAATAAACTGTTTGCAAATGGACATACATGATGGTTATTCAACGTGAATGATGTTGTAATGTTATATGCCTTGAGTTGGAAACCAAACATTACAGATGTTATTTCAGCCTTCCCTGCATGCATCCCCACCTTCCTAATAATGCACCTTCCAGAAATAACAATGAAAAACATTCTTCACATTTTCATGCCATATTTTCTTATGACGTAAAACAAGTAGCTCAGTGTTATTCAAGGGAAAAAGAGAACTTCCCAATTGGGACCAAGCGCCACAGAGGCCTAGTCAGGGTAAAAAAGCGAAGCCCCTTAGAGCAGAGAACCTGGATATTTTGTGGCATATTAACCAGTCTTGGCATGTCTAAGAGGGGAGTAACCCATTCGGAGACATTGGACCCCTGTTTGACAAATACCGACGCAATCCGTGATTCTATGATAGGCATTTAATTAAATTCAGTTTTCCAAAAATAAAACATACCAAAACACAATTTTGCAATTTAAATCCTGGTTCAAATTCATCTGGGTGTGGTAATTGAATAAATTTGCTTTAGATTTAAATCTGCCATACTTTTCCTATTTATTGATACTATGTTTACACATTATCCTGTTCATTATTACCAGGTGGTCAAAGGTAAAAGACAGAGTGTCACTAAAATAAACACTAAAATAACCATACGATGCAAGATGTGTCTTGGTTCCATTTGCTATTTAGTAGCACTAACACTAACATATACTTCTGGCACAAACGGGCTTTTGTAAAATTAGGGTATTATAACGCCGTAATTAGGGCGTTATAACGCCGCAATTAGGTGGTTATAATGCCGTAATAGGGCGTTATAACGCCCTAATAAATTTTTTTTTTTACTGTTTGGCTGGAAATCAGCCACCGTAGAATACATATTTAGTGTACCCGGAGAGCAGCTAAGCTCATTCTGTTAATGTGGTCGGGTGGCAGCAATATAGTTTATTTAGCGAGTAGTATGCCTTAGTGATGATTAGTGAGGGCGCACTTAAATCCTAGCTTTAAGGATAGGCAAATTTGATTTGGCCAGCAGAAACATTCTAAACTGGTGGTATGTGTGTGTGTGTGTTTACTGAGAAGTGAAAATCCTCGCATAAACTTGATTCCCATTTCAATTCCATCACTGCTCTGCTTAAGATTCAGCTGGAAAGTAGGCAAGATGCAATTAGCATCCCATCATTCGAAATGAGACTTTCAAAGCATTTGTGTGACATTACATGCAGCGACTGCTGGAATGCTGCTATTCAACCTATTCATTGCTAGGCTATGACATGTTATGGTTATTGAAATGGCCTACACAAGATATTTCAATAACCATACAGTAGTATGCTATACTATTTTAATATTCTATTTATTTATTATTTATTAATCTATCATAATAAGTCCAAGAACAATAACATAAATTATTATGGAACGTGATTAAACATGCAGGTGGGTACGATTCGTATATTCAACATGCCTCTCTTCGTCGGTTGCCCTCTCCTGTTCCTGCTGGTTTTGAGGTTGGCGAGGCCTTCGTCGTGGCTCATATTAGATTCATGATCAGCCAGGGATATGATCGGGCCGGGTTGAATTAAGTCACTTTTTGATTGAAGGAAATGGTTTGATTTAGTAGAAGGTCATATGAACATCATAGTTTATATTAAATATTATCATTGTCAATTTTTGGTACAATACTGCCGCTAGACTTGGTCCTGCCTGGCATGAATTGCAGTTGACGTGGTCACGAGGGTAGATGGTTTGCATGAATCGCATGCCTCGCATTTGTAAATACCTATCTTTTACACTGTAGTGATAAAGTTATTTTTTTGAATACAAGTATTAAAGTCAAGTGCATTTTAAAAATCAACATTTTTCATCACTGTCGTCACGTTTGGACTATAGATTGCACAAGCCAAAAAATCAGAGAAATAAGGAGTCTCAAGTCTCCCGCAATATGTTCATATCAAGTCTCCCAGAAATCGGGAAAGACACTTCACTCCAGCGAGCAAACAAGAATCTTCCGGAAAAAAATCCTGCAAGCAAATTCACGATACATATTTTTACTAATAAATTATCCCAGGAAGTTAGAGCTGATAAAAAATAAAAGCAAGTTTGGGAATTGCAATAATTAATAGTCACCAAAGTCATTGCATTTTACCAAATTTGAAACGAATCGGACTTGCCAAATTTTAGTTATCGTGGTATGGTAACAAAATGTTTGACCAACTGCCATTGTCGTAATTTTTGAACAAAATACTTATAATTTTTAAATCTACAACAGAGCCCACACATCGACCGGGGCCGGATGAAAGAAAGCCCTATCCCTCTAAACTACTGTACTGTAGGCCTAGGGCTAGGCCTAAAGCTAGGCCCAGGCTAGGCATATAAAATTCACAAAGTTTTTAAACAGAGAAAACAACATCTAATGAGCAAGTATATACAAGAAAGTACATCTCGAAATGATGAATGTTGTATGTAAGACGATCTAAATTCCATACTTAGCACCTTACTTTTTGTGGTGGCGCTGTTTGTTTAGAATTTCATCCTGATATTGTCTCTCTATGATACTGTAGGCCCCAGAAATACAACAAAGCATACAAGTTCAACGGTTTTCTAAAACATAGTTTTGAATGTTTGGTTTAACACACATAAAAGCAACTTGTAATTAGTTCGAATCCCTAAAAGATAGCTTATATTTTCCTTAATATCTGATAGTACACGTATTACAGCAGCAGCATACATTGCATGGGTGGGAGTTGAATTCTGAATATATAACAACTGGGGAGGGGGGAAAGGGGCGTAACTGCCCTTTCTTACACCTTTTCCCCCAGTTTTTAAAGTATATTTAAAAATCTATATCTCATTCACTGTTCCCCAGTTCTTAGTCAAACAACTTTTTCTGTCTTAGAATAGGCCTAATTAGTTTTTAATACATCATATCAACAAATTTTTTCCATCTGGAGTCTGAATTTACAGTTTGTCCAGATTTTAAAACAATAGTGCACAATCATTGCAAAAACCTCCTAGGAGTGGCAAATCAGTATTAATGCAATACAGTATATTTGATGAGCTTAAATTTGACAGAAGTTCAGTGAGGGGTACGGATTTACCTCCCACTGGTAGTCCTGTTGGCAGGTACACAAAGCATTTGGTGTTCTTTCAGGAAGAACTCAAACAATATTGGTCCTGTGTACAATAGCTAAAAAAATGATGTACAGCAATGAAAATCACTCAAATCTTTATAATAATGAAGGAGGGATAAAAAATTCAGACATTTGTTTATGGGAGAGCCCAAATTGGGTACTTAAAGCTACAAATGGATAAGTGGTTTTAGTGATGGTTACAACAACTATTAAATTCAACTTAAACAGTATTTTATTTTATTTGAAAATTTTTTTAAAGTTGAAATGAAATACATTGTTTTTTAAATTAAGGTTCTACTTGTTACTTGTTAGTGAGGTTAGTCGAATGGCCAAGCGGTTAGCAGGGGCGCTGCAAGCTTTAGCCATAATATCGGCGCTGGTTCGAACGGCACACTTGCCTATGGTTCTGGTGGTAGAACAAGTCTTCTTAGATAAGGACTATAAACCGCAGGCCCAGTGTATACAATGTCTCGTGTGCACGTTTTAACATTCTTCAAGAACATTTATTTCCATTTTATACAGTACAATAAAAAGGGTCCTACTAAATACCACACGGGACCACTCGCGACCACTCGGGAACACACGGGTGCAAAAATGATTAAAATATTACCACACCAGAGTAGAAAACTACTTTAATAATCTATAGAAACCAACTTTTAGAACAGTAATTATCCGAATTCCGTTAAAAATCGATGTTTCTTGATTTTGTTTTGTTGGTTTTTCCCGTCGTGTGTCGGTATGTAATGCGTTGACATTGTGGATCTGTAACGCATTGATGTGTCAGCAGAAATGCATTCAACCATGACCTTCATGTCTGTGTTTCATCTTAACCTCGTTGGTTTCATAGCATCAATAAAGATAGGCTGTTATATACTACTACGTGAACGGTAATAAACCTATTCTACATAAACGAAAATGAGAATTTGAATTTTTATGTATTGTAAGATTGATCGTTTATTTTTATTTTCTGCCAAGCTTGTATATGTTTTTTTTTTCTTTTTCAGTGAAGGGCCTACATCAATGGAATAAAGAAGATTGCATTTGATAAAATATATTATAAGTGAATAAATACAGAACTCAACTTGTTACAGTAATAAATTAGCTTCAATTTGGTTACCAGTAGGGTGTGTGTGATTATCAGGTATTTTTAGTAAGCAAGATAAATGAAGAATTCTTATTTTAACATACTACCTGGTTTAATAAAATATTAATTTGGTTATAAGGAAGTTTTCCATTTGTTAAAAGCTATTTGACAGTAAGCTTCTTTGGTGGCTGCTGTGGTCCAAAGTGGCATGCGCTCTTGTTGTTACGCGCTACTACTGCAAATTGTCAATCTGGGCTCAGGCTAATCGATCGCCAAATCGCCACGGGAGAAAACTATTTTTGGCGAAGCCTAAGATCAAAAAAGTTTTAACTACTTGCGACGCTTATTGTGTTGTTGTATGAGTAGTCTTGCTGCAAACGTCATTGCGTGCTTCGCAAGTTATTTTTATTTGTAATTGTTATTTTAACGCGGTAGATGCAGGGCAGCATCTGTATGACATAGCCTAATAAGAAGGCACCACTACTTGGGGTTTTCCACTAAAATAGGAGGGCCGATGTGATGGTGGTCGAAAGAGTATATCCTAGTCTTGTTAATAATAATTTAATCAGTGATTTTGTGTTATCTTCAAATACGTAAAATACATTTAAATTATGTGTGAAATAATTTAATAATGCACCGCGTGCGTCGCTTTGTTACACGGTGTATGTACTTGTGTTGTAGAGACTAATTTCACAAGCAAGGCTAGCCTAGCCTAGAGCCTAGATCGTGCACACTCTTGATTATCGCGGTGACAACTTCAGAGGAAATACGATCGGGCCCCAAGCCAATTTTGAATATACTGTAGTCTAGTAAAACCGACGCTAGCTCCCCACCCCTTATATCGTTCAAAACTAAAAAGAAAATACTGTATAGGCCTAGGCCTACATAATTTTTTCAACTTTTGCGACAGGCCTACATATCCAGCAAACTTTCAAGTACAGGTACCTCATTTATTGGTGTGCTTAAAATATTAATTTGCCTATCAAATAACGTTATCTCTCCCACCTCCCTGAACCAATCAGAGATTTTTTCTGGTACCCTCATCGAGGCAGGGGTGGATTTATGGAAAACCACCCCCTACCCCCTTTTTTTTTTGGAAAGTAAAAAAAGGAAATAGGTAATTAATTCTCCCAAAAATGCGTCAGAGGTATATTTTTGGGCGTCTTTGGGAGAGAAAAAAATACTGAAGGTTCCCCCTAGGCCCAGAGTAGTGTTGTCTAGATCGCCACCCATATCTAGTCGGTCCCTTGGTTTGGACTCCACTGTCAAACATGTTGGACACCATGTCCTGTTTTGGCTAAGGATTTTAAACAATTTTCATCAAATTTTGGCTAAAGACAGCTTAAAAAAATTGTTCACTTTAGCCAATTGGCTGAACAAAAAAATATGTTAGTTACTATTAGAGTGACTAGGGCCTAGCCCAGCCAATTAATACTATTATTACTTAATACTATTGAAATTTTGAGTTTTAGTTGCTGAAATAAATTTTACCAACTTCAGATGTCTGCCTTTACACCTAGGCTAGGCCTCTAGGCCTAGCTCTTGTTTACACAGGTTCAGCTTTACACAGGTCAAGCTGCTCTAGCCTCCAGCCTAACCTACCTAGGCCATAGGGCTAGGCTGGAGGCCCTAGCTAGCCACCACCTCTAGGCCCTAGGCTAGGACCAGACACTCCTCTCCTACTGTACACCTCCTCCCACCTGCCACCACCACCACCACTAGATTGGTTGAGTTGACTATTTATAACTCAAAAAAAAAAAAAAAGCAGCAAAGACGAAAACACCATTAATATTAAATATAAATCTTTAAAGAATGTAATACATAAAAACTCAAAGAGGTATTCAGAAATCACTTTCTTTGGCCTACGTACGGTACTTACCAGCAGAACTTTCAACCACGAATTCTGTGAGGATGTGCGGATAATATTTTTCGAGGGAAGTGCAAAATGTTTTTAGAACACCTGTACTTTTTTGACAGAGTAACCGTAGAAATATTTCAGTACAATCGGTACGTGTTTTTCCACTCTGTATTTCTGTCTGTTCGGCTTTCGAGAAAACACCTTGATAAACTAGGGAAGGTAGTATTAGAAATACATCAAGTTCCTTCAATAAAGTGTGTCTGTGCTTGTTTATCAATTTTGAAGGAAAATTATCATCTGCCATATTGTGAGAAACATCAAATTATGCTATAGATGGCGCCCTAGGTATTTAATTGCTGAGTTCCTATAACTCTATATTGCGGCTCAAATTACACCAAGAGTATAAATATAGTGAGTAGGAGGAGGGGCTGTTCGTGTGTGCACCTATCATTATCAGTGGTGGCGCCAGTGGGGACAGGTTAATTCATCCCTCCACCCCATTGAACAGGCCTGGACGACGTCTGTCGCCCGACGCCACGACGAGGCCGTCGTATAGAAAAAAAAATAATAATAATTTGATTTCCCCGACGAAAAGTAGGCCTTGTCGGGCGTCGCTAAAAACCTTTCGAAATTGGTCCAGGGAGAAAAACCCCCGAAAATATGAAAATTTAGTTGTTTTAAAAGCTTATTTAATCGATTTTAGTCAATTAATACGTCAAAAAATACACATAATTCTTTTTTATCCCTGACGAATTATGGTTTTCCCCGACGGGGCGGAGGGGGAGACCTCTCCCTAGTGCCGCCACTGTTGTCGGCCTCTTGGTTCGGACCCCTCCGTCGGACATGTCTGACCCCTTGTCCTTGTCTGCAAATTTCTGGCACCACCGCTGCCCATGGGCCGTGCCGTTTTTCACTTGTTTTGTACTTTATTGCATTGATACAATTAGACAGATCAATATTTGACCGTTGGCTTTGATATTTGAGAGATAGTGATGAAGATTTATCAGTTAGAGGATAAATAATCTGTGATTCTGATGAAGGATATAATAATAAAAAAATATTGTGAGTGAATACGTAATAAGTAATAAAATAAGACCTAATTTAAAATAATTATTACAAGTATTCAATGAATGAGTTGTGCACAAACATGTAAACAAAAAAGAAAAGAAAAAAGATTTAAAAAAAAGATCATCGGAACATAAATACCTTGGTACCTGGCCGCCAAGGGGGAAATATAAAAGGGGCAAATATAAAAGGGGCAAGGGTTGGTGTTGGACCCAAGATATGAGCACGATATTTTGGTAGTGGGGGGTGGGGCGTTTGCTGTCAATCTGGAGGGGCCTATTATAAGGGGGCCCATGCCATTATTGAGCGCCTATGATAATAATTATTATTTTTGAAAAACATTGAAAAAAGTTACCTGCAATGT
>NW_022702824.1:127406-146764 GCF_011630105.1 Anneissia japonica | reverse complement strand
GTTCTATCCCCTCCCGGTTGCACTGCCTTAGTATTAACATTGAAGATCTAAATTGGAGTAAACATATATACAAAAACTTTGTATCCAAAAGCCAGTCAACGACTTTTTTTTCCCTGAAGCTTGACAATTTAAAGCTGGTCAAGATAGGCCTACTTTTCTTTTTAACCAGAGTGTCATCAAATCAGTTTTATGTTTTTGTTGGATCGCCTGGTTGCCGAGTGTAACAAAGAAAAGTAATGATCAAAAAAAAAAAAATAACTAAAGCAGTAAGGAAATTCATTGGCAAAGATGTTGAAAGCATAAATGATCTTTGTGATAGGACTGTACTTGAAAAATGGAATCAATTATTACAGACGACACTCACCCACTAAATGAGTACCGTATATTAATTTTTTAATAAGGATTTGCCAACTTACTGTAAGATAAAATCTCATTTTTATATATGCCTGTCTTCTATTTATCAGATAGTCACGTGTCTATTTATAAGTTAATATTTACTTTTGACCATTTAATTACAACTTAACTCATTAACCTCCACAGTGTAGAACTCTGTATAGCTTTGTCTACACTATCAAATTTTATGTGACAAAGAAATGTTATGTGCCCATATATGGGTACGATGACGTCATATCACATATCATCAAACTGTATCAAAAAAGTTGAACGTGTTCAACTCTATGTTCCATCAAATTGTATGTGATGCTTTTTGGATGAAATTTGATAGTGTAGATCTTCTTTTAACTGTTCTGTGTAAATTGTATAAGTTAACTGTAATTTAAATATTTTATGCACTGTACGTACGTATATTGTTAATACTTGTCTTGTAATTTGATTTGATATGTAGGCCTATATATTGTGGATTCCAAGCTCAGGAAAACTAATTTCATGTACTGTACTTACATGTGTGTTTGACAATAAATGGAATCTTGCATCTTGAATATTGAATAGGCCTATACGGTACATTTTATTTTCTGAAGTACAACAAACATAAAAAAAAAAAACTAATCAGATAATAATGATACATACAATTTTATTTAAAAATATTACTGTGTTGAATAACATTGAATTATGGGATAATAAATTCAATAATCTAAATCAATTAAAATATAATACCGGTAGTTATTTAGATTATCAAATTAAGTTAATTATAAATTATTTAGAAATCAGACAACAAAAATTAATTGTTAGTTTCATGGTTTCACTACCGAGATTTGAAATTATTTGTTGGTGAGGTATTTACTAATTTGGTAATCTATCCTATAGTGGTGAACAGGCTCATACATAGTAAAACAAGTGTGTTTTATAAAAGAAGTAAATGTATTCTGCCTGTTATGTTTCCATCTCAATCTTTTAGATCGTCATTATTTTTATTCTCCATCCGGGAAAAATGATTTTTTTTTTTTTTTTTTTTTTTTTTTTTTTTTTTTTTTTTCAAATAGCAAAGAGTACATGGGGCTCCAAAAGTTGATTAGGGCGGGGACGTGAAATTGTCAATTAACTTTATTTGGCCTAAAAATTTGAAGTAATAACAATAGGAAACAACATGATAAAACAAAAAATACATAATAGGGCCTAATAGCAATAGCAATGACAATTTGGGGCGGATGCAGGGGACAGTAGGTGGTGCGTGCAAAAATTTATGGAAACAGTCTTGTAGATGGCCGGATATGACACTTCTATTTTATATAGTCAAAAGTATCAGCGATTTTCGGCAACCACAGAGATCTAATTAGTATGTTTAATGTACACATAAAACTTAAAAACATTTTCTTTGATGTATTTACTTTACCTACTTTAAAGCCGTGAGTCCAAAAACACATCAGCCACACCATGGTTGGGGCCGAAGTGAGAAAATTTGAGGAAATAGTACCTTTAGATGGCCGGAAACGACACTTTTATACAGTAAAATTCAACATTTTCACACCATCATTATTTAGTCTAGATGAAGCGCCAGCAAATTTATCATGATCTTTAATCAGGGATTTCGTCAACAATTTTCAGCCATAGGCCTCTTCTTGACTCACAAAAAGTGAGGGGACCAACCCTTCCCCCTTAAAAATGTGAGGGAACGTTTATTGTGGCGGTGCCAGCTGAGAGCCAAGCCCCCCCCCCCCCCCTCGTCGGGGAGAGAAACCACAATTCGTCGACGGGGAGAAAAAAAAAATAAAAGATAGGCCTATATTTTGTATACCGGTATATTAGTAGACTCTAAAATCGATTAAATAAGCCTTTGAAACGCCTAAATTGTGAAAATTTCGGGGGCCCCGTAGACCACTTTCGAGTCATTTAAAACGACGTTGGACCACGCCCACTTTGTTCTCGTCGGAGAAATTTTCCCCCTCGTCGGGGACATCGGCCCCCGTCGGGAACCCCTGATCCCCCGTCGGGCAAATCCTGGCGCCACCCCTGGACGTTTACTCCTTCCCCGATGATCTGCGCCCATGGGTGCGTGAGAGTCCACCACCTCAGCCTCAACATGGTTGGAGCTGAGGTGTGAAGATTTTGAGAATATGGACCTCTGGGTGCCCGGAAATTGCACTCTCATGTACCTTAAAAATCTTGCCAATAATTCATATCAACAATATAATACAACAATTATTTTTCTTAATAAAATTTAGGAGGGTGCGATCGCAACCTCTGCATCCGCCCCCAGACAATAACATTAACAATAACTAGCAATAACAAATGACTGTCGAATTAACGATAATTACAACTACAATGTGTTTTTATTTATATAAAAACAGAAGGGATACTGTAAAACAGCAAAAACAATAAACCTTACCAATACAGTAAATTATCGATAATAATTAAAATATTAATAATTATTGTAACCGTTTGTAAAATTAAGTAAAATTACAAATATAACTGTTATGTGTAGGATATGATAGTAATAGTAGCATGGATGCACTCTAAAAGTAGGGAAAACAAAACAAATCTCGAAGAGAATAACCACCGCCACATTTTTAAAATAATTTTAAATAAATGATATAATGTTCACTACATACTGTTATGAAGGAGAACAAGTGTTTTTTTACTATTTTGCGGCTAATTTTATTTAATTAGAACTTAACCAAAGGAGCCATGCGCGGATCTAGAGCTTAAGCCGACTATCACACAGATGGTGTCTATGGGACAGATCCCCCCTAAATATCAAATGATTTCAAATATTAAATCTGGCAAAATGTTTTTGGATGATAATGATGGTTCATATACTGCTGATGGTGATCACGGCACGGTATGATTCACGTGTGATTAATGCGAACAAAGTGAGCCCAGCTAGGGACAGGGGACCACCACTAATTTTAGTGGGTTTTATGATATATCTAGATAACACCAGGTCTTTTGATGAACAAATAATAACATGCGTGCCGATATTCAGTTTAAAGTACTTTAAACATTTTCTCGACCGTCATCTCCTGGTACTTTTATATAAGTTCCACATTATTCCACTTATGGAATACGTCTGCTGCATATATGGCCTACTACCCAAATGTGAAATGTCATTTTTCAAACGCATATTCCTTTTTTGCAAACTTCTTCCCGAAAACGTCACACATTCCACCTATCCTTTATCTAAGGAATTGAACATCTCTTTATTTAAAAATAGAATCAAGTACCATCTTCTCTACCATACCAGTACCATCAAACGGTATCTTTCCGTTTTTCAAATGTTCAATTGTGAATTGGATGTTCTTCGACGGATCTATGTTGTTGAGATGATTTAAAAGTGGCGTGGTTGCATTCTCCGGAATTATGGCTAATATGTCATCTACATATCTTCTCCAATATGATGGTTTGATTTCAATTGGTGCTGATGTAATTGCTTGTTGTTCTAACCATTCCATGAAGAAGTTTGCGATGATGGGACTCACAGGACTGCCCATAGCAATTCCTTGTTTTTGTCTGAATATCCTGTTGTTAAAACTAAAATATGTCGCATTTAATACCTGTTTTAGGAGTTCAATAATGTCCTCTGTATGCAAGCCTGTTCTTGATTTTAGTTGAGTGTCTTGTAACAAACGTTTTTCCACTTCTTTTATTGCTGGGCCTGTAGGTGTCTTGGTGAATAATGAAATGACATCAAACGAAACTATTGTCTCGGTGGGCCGTACATGTATATATCTTAGTTCTTTTGTTAATTGTTTTGAGTTCTCTTCATGATGTTCTGTGAGACCAATCAAGGGGCTAAGTATGTCTGCTAATAATCTGGAAGAGATGGTGACATTCAAATGGTCCCACCCACCAATATCTAAGTAAAGTCGCTGTATTAGTGAGACAATTTACACGCATAATCCACAAAAGGCAGTATGCTGGGCTCCGGCACTTTCCACTCTGGCTTCACTACCGTGCACAGCCAAGACAACGACGTTACCATGAGTAAAGGAAATGTGAGACCGAACCTGAAAAAAAAACCACTATAGAACATCCCGCATACAAATTAAACATTTGACAAAGGTTAGTTAGTTTTTAGAAATAACAATTCTAAACCAGATCTTCAAATTTACCTTTAAATTTACATAACTGTAGGGCCAAAAAAAAAAATATTGTGTTGGCCACGCCCGACCCACCCAAAATGTACGAAATTGTGCAAAAACGGCTGGAATAGGCCTATCTTGTTGGACGGTAGGCGATGCGACAGTGTTATTCGATCGTTTTGCTCTTCAATATAGATTTAAAAATTTGTTGTATTTTTGTGTATTTTTTACTCTTTAGGCATAAACACATTACTGGTTTTAAAAAAATGAAAAATACTTTTTTTTTACCGACCTACACATTTTTTAAATTTTCCCAAAACGTGGCAAACATAAGATGTTGGCCTAATACGGGTCACCGAAATTTGAACAGTGACAATAAACACTGTAATATTAATGAAAAGAAATTTTACGGTAACTTACCAACATTCAACAGATCTTTTGTTTCAAGGCATATAAATTTCGAAAATGTAATTTTCTAGTCAATGTTTGCATTATAAAAACATTCGCATAGACAGGCATCAGACTTTGAATCACACGATTATCCCCAACTGTAACCATGTTTAACGCATAATTAGGCTACCACGGCATAATAAACAGCTTAATTAGCACGAATTTTTCTAAATTACTGACTAAACCTTATACGCCACAGTGTACTGACGTGCATATGCGTAGTGTGTAGTACATATATACAGTATGTTGTTACAGAGACCATAAATTCATCTCTATTGCAGGCCAAGAATATTCAAAGCTCAGGGGCGGATCTGGGTTCAATTTTAGGGGGTGGGTGGGGGGTCAGGGTCAGAATATTTTCAAATCCCCAAAATGAAAAGGGGTCTGGGGGTCCTCCCTGGGAAAATTTGATTCCTAGATGGCGGGAAATGAGCTTTCCTGACTTCTGAGGTGTCTTTTAATAACTTTTAAGTTCTTCACAATTCAACGTTTTCCCCCTCTGAAAACGGTCAGGTAAATTTTCTCATTTTTATTACGAACAAACAAATGACAAATGTCATGATGATATATGTTCCATTAAAAAAAAAATATTTACATTTTTTAAATGTAAAATCATGCACAAGTCAACAAAAGTAACATGTGGTACTTGTAACTACAAACAAATCTGTATAAATAATGAACAAGTGATTAAGATTTTGTTGTTAGCAACAATAACTTCAGAATACAAAATACAGCATGCAATATGTACCTGAAAAAGCTACTAATATATGATTGTTTCATTTTCTTTCTGTCAGACATGATGTCAGACTATACACCACCAGTATAATGTACTATGATGATGTCAAACTATATACACCACTATAAACTATATACTTTCACCTATCTGAAAGTCAAAAACAATCAAATGACCCATTTACATGTGAAGTTGTGTGGGTCACAAAACGAAATTCCTATTTCTTTATGGATATGTAGATACGTACCCGGGGAGAGGGTTTAAAGTCCATCTAAAATGACATATTCTAGTTACTTTAAAATGTTATAAAACAATAAAGAATTATATAATAAACATATCGGTGGCTTTCCTTTTAGTTTTAGATAACGCGTTTTTCTGAAAAACAAGTTTTAAATCACCTATTTTAATGATTTCAGTATCGCTAAGCTCCGCCTTCTGAATCTGACCCACATTTCACCTTTACCGGATATGACATGTTATTGTTTACTCCTCCTTGCTTCAAAGCATACTTCGTTCGTAGGGCGGATCACTTGTTCTCTACAACGTGGTCTTTCTTCAGATGTTCTTCGCCGACGCTTGATCGGGCCGACTCGACTCGATTTAACGGTGTTTGGACGTTTTGTGACGACGTTGATAAATGTATTTGAATGAAATTAAAATTTTATTTGTTTTGTTGTGATGATTTGTCCTACAATAAAATACAGGCTTAAGCCTAGATGTTTTGATTTTCGTGATAAATGAATGCTAGTAAAAAATTTTAATTACATTGTCTATTAAAAACTTTTTAAACGTAAAAGAATCTTATGAAAAGATTTGATATGTTTAAATATAAATGATGAATGATACATTATAAACATTAAAAGAAGTACAAAAGACAACAGTTACTGCATTATGTGCACTGCTACTGCAGTGTTAAGTGGCACCGCTGCTGCAGTATTGGCACCACTACTGAAGGTGTTGTTATGTTTTATATATTAATCCTTAGATGGGCACCGCTACTGCATTATGGGCACCACTATACTGCTGGTGTTGTTTTTTCTATATATTAATCCTTAGATGGGCACCGCTTCTGCATTATGGGTACCACTACTGCAGACTGCAGGTGTTGTTATATTTTATACATTAATCCTTAGATGGGCACCGCTACTGCATTATGGGCACCACTACTGCAGGTGTTAGTTATATTTTATATATTAATCCTTAGATGGGTACCGCTATTGCATTATGGGCACCACTACTGCAGGTGTTATTACATTTTATATATTAATCCTTAAATGGGCAACGCTACTGCATTCTGGTCACCGCTACTGCAGGTATTGTTATATTTGATATATTAATCCTTAGATGGCCACCGCTACTGCATTATGGGCACCACTACTGCAGGTGTTATTACATTTTATATATTAATCCTTAAAATTTAAGGCAATTAAAAATAGGCACCGCTACTGCATTCTGGGCACCGGTACTGCAGGTGTTGTTATATTTTTAATCCTTAGATGGGCACTGCTACTGCATTATGGGCACCACTACTGCAGATGTTGTTATACATTTTATATATTAATTTTTAGATGGGAACTGCTACTGCATTATGGGCACCACTACTGCAAGTGTTATTGTATTTTATATATATATATATTCCTTTTATTGGGCGCCGATACTGCATTATGGGCACCATTGCTCTAGTTGTTACTGTACTTTACTGGTAATTAAGTCCAAGGTACATTATATTGTACTGATCTGCAAGTATGATTAAATTGTTTTATTATTAAGAAATAAATGGGTTTTTTTTTAAATTTATAATTTGTGAATGAATAAGTTTTATCACTACATAGCTAGATTTTAGGGTAGGTGTTTTACAGACAATAAATAATGTAAAACCCCATGATTGTGTTTTTAAAACAACCGGGTACCATCAACATCTCCCTATGTCCGTATCTCGACATACATTTATCAGATGCCTCGGCCTATCTATTTAATAAGTATACACTATCTAGATGATAGTAATATAATAATATTTAAACATACTCTACCACATTCCACTAGCAAACCAACTTTTGTGTACCAAGTTTATTTAATTTTTTATACAAATAATTAATGTGCAAATTCAAAATACATGTAAGTATAATAATGAAAGAAAGTATACAAATACAATAAAAAGTGTGTAAAATGTTTGATTAAGCGAGCAGACTAGGCCTATATATGCCTCTATAAATATGGATATGATTATTATTATTATTTTTATTATTATTATTATTATTATTATTATTATTATTATTATTATTATATAATTAATGCTTGCGGTACACCACGCATTCTACAACTAGCCGATATTAAAGATTTTCATAGTGCACCCAACAAACTATCAAGGACTCTTCAAACTCACAAGGATAAGCCACCAGCAAATAGCCAGCCAGGAGTTTATCGGATACCATGCGAATGCGGAAAGGTTTACATTGGTGAAACAGGTCGTGATCTCCGTACCAGGCTCAAGGAACACCAAGACCATGCCAGGAGCGGGGAACAACAGAAGTCATCTATAGTCATGCACTCCCACACACAACAACATCGTGTATGTTGGGATAAATCTGAACTGATAGCCACTGTACCATCTTGGCATTCCAGATGGACCAGAGAAGCTATAGAAATTCACAAACACGATACAGTACATCAAGATATTGGATTTGTCATCAGCGATATTTGGTTGTCCATGTTTATCCGGACTTAAAAGCCACATGTTGTGATCTTTTTTGTCAGTACACTAATCAAAGATTGTTTCCATTTCTATAAACTCAAAGTTATATACTTCAGGAAGACCAACATGAGATACATTGAAGTTTGTCGTCCACTTGAAAGGAGGTAGTCCATGGCTTTTTGTTGGGCCGCTTATAGCATAAGCAACAAACCTATCGGCCATCTCCATATTTGTTACCTGAGAAACAAATTAAATTAGAATGTTATTAATAGAAATAAACAAGTAATGAAAATTATACTTCTTAAGAACAACTTATCTTATTTCTTCTCAATTTACCTTTGTATCATAGCAACCATTTGTAGATGTGTTTAACATCATATCACCACGGCAACATATAGAATTACATGGATTACCATCTGAGTACTCATCATTTTTGTAATCTAGGGAAAAAAGGCCAGATTAGAAAAAATGAACATGGAGATGTGTATAAGAGACAGCTTCTATACAGACCGTGAATTTTAGCTTTTGTATAGCTTTTCACTGGTAGGCTCAGCCTTTGTTTAGTTTTCAACCAATCAGCAGCAAGTCTCATCACTCAAACATATAAGTATTTCCCTGTTTGAGATCTCAACCGAAACGTCGAGATATTCTCAACCAACAACAACAGTTCTTTTCAGAACTATCTACGTGGTGTACCGCAAGCATTAATTATATATTATACTTCGCCATGCAAACCTTCAAACAATATTATTATTATTATTATTATTATTATTATTATTATTATTATTATTATTATTATTATTATTATTATTATTATTATTATTATTATTATTATTATTGCAGAGTCATGTTGCATGATTGGAGACATACAACAGAGGAATCCCATTGTTAACTACACATACGTAGGTTATTTGTTAATATGCGATTTTCTTGGTTTGTGAACCAAAGAACAGTGCTCGCAAAATGTATTTTGATTGTCCTACTGTCCTACAATGCAAGCCATGCAGGAGACCTAACCTAAGAATTTATCAAAATGCTAGCGCATGCGTAGAAACTTCATAATTTTGGGCACGGTGGCTCAGGGTTGGCACGGCGGGTTTACAAAAGGCCAAATGCATCGCCGATGATATGGGTGTAAGTTGCGGCGCCCCTGACTTAACCGTTCGGCCGTCCAACTCGCCGTTAAATTAATTTAAATTGATGTAGTGGACGGAGATACAAGTCACGAAAACGAGTTCAATTTTCCATAAACCTTTATTGAACACTGTTGCTATAATTCAAAGATAAAAACATAACATAGCAATGCAACTTCTATCCAGTCTAATCCAGGCATATTATCAGTATAAGCCAAGCTTGTATTATTTGTAAGTTAAACAATCACGCCTATATCCATACATAGACTTACTATAAGTAATAAACATAGTGCTATGGTTATAATGTTTACGTCAGCACTCGATACGCTGCCTAAAATAACGCACCCTAATCAAGAGGTATACCATAAGAGGTACAGCCTTACTGACGTATTCTATCCTATATTTTCATTATATTAATATATAGGTTAACCATTCTAATACATTCCTATATGCATTAAATGGTAGACATTACGAATTAACAAGCAATGTAGGCCACAACCTACAATCAACCAATACCGTAATATAGTGTAATATATACTAACGATTTCGAGTATTCTTATTTAGTTACTGTGCGCATAGCATGATATCAGTACATTAACATATAGCTAAATACTTTAGCCCTATACCTAATCATTCATAGATTATCTACTAATAACTGTAAGTGAGGTATGATTCCTGCCGTGAATTTTTGCTCCCTCACTCCGTAGACTACAATACCTATCTGAATCCAAATATACTGCCATTTTAATCCTCCTAAATATGGCTACCAGTCATTGTAAGATACAACTATACTACTACTACTACCTCTAAGCAGCAAAAAGACACTCTTTTCCCTAATTTATTCATCTCCCAGCTCATTCTTATCTAATTACAGTACAGGTATGTGGGATATTTACCACAAGTTGTTTCATCCATAACTATGGGGGCGCTCTGGGTAACTCATAACTGCTTAGGCATAGATTTTGGAACTTAACATCCCGGCCCTCTTAATGTGACTAAACAAAATCAATGAACAATAAGCAATAACTATAACAACAAATCCTTGTACCAATTTAATTAAGCTAAGCACAAGCTACTCATAAGTTCGTCAATTAGTCGTCCGCCTCCAACACAAGCACAAGTCAAAGTGGATGACTTTGCTTTCAACTTCACTGATCTTACTATGTTTTTCTGGTCTTTATGAACTTCTGTTACCTTTGCCATAGGCCAGCTACGTCTCGGGGACTGGTCGACGAACAGCACGATGTCTCCCACCATAACGTTTCTCCTATAGCTCCTACGTGACCACTGTTGTCTTTCTTGGAGTGTAGTAATATACTCCGTAGACCATCTCTTCCAAAAGAGGTTTGTGAGATACTGCACCTGCCGCCATCCCTTCACTATATCTTTCTTAGTGAAGACTCCTGGTGCTGTTGTTATTTGCCCTATGCCTACAAGAAAATGGTTTGGCGTCAGCGGCTCTACATCATCTGGACTATCTTGGTTAATAGTAAGGGGTCTACTGTTTATCAGAATTTCTGCTTCACAGAATAGTGTTACTAATCCCTCATCATACATCTTAATTGGCTGTTCACGCAGAACACCGTATAAGACCTTTCTAGTAGATCGAATCATGCGCTCCCACACTCCCCCGAAATGAGAGGCGGCGGGAGGGTTAAAGCGCCAGTCTATGTTTCTTGTCAACATCTGACCTTGCATTTTCTCAGTATCGTCAACCTTAAGCACTTTCTTGAGCTCTCTATTCGCAACTAGATTGGTGCCATTATCGGAAGATATCATCTCCACCGGCCCTCGTCTAGCGATGAAGCACCTTATCGCACTAATACATGAATCCGTAATCAATGAACTGGCGACCTCCAAATGCACGGCTCTGGTCTTTATGCACGTGAACAGAACTCCATAGCGTTTGAGTAGCGACCTTTCTCTAGTTATCTTAAAGGGCCCAAAATAATCCATTCCTGTACAACGAAAAGGACGTTCATCTACGGTTATTCTGTACTCTGGCAAGTCAGCCATCTTCCTGTGGTATTTCCTGCAAGTCACACCCCAGCTAGCAAAGCGACGTTGGCCCAACGTTGTCAAGCGTCGGTAAGCGTCGGGGTGGGATATCTGACGTTGGTACGACATTGGTGTTTGGTTGCAAAATTTGGTCGGAGAGGTAACGTCAAACTAACATTAGAATTTCACGTTGGCCCAACGTATGAATATATTTGTCGATTTTCCGATGTCGTCCCAACGTTGGTAAGCCGTCGTAAATATTCACGATTTGTTACTGGCCCGACGTCGGCATACTACTAAAAAGATGGTTGGGTACTACCGTTGGCCCAACGTTGGCTAGAGGTTGGAAATATTAGATGTGATTGTAGACGTTGTTGGCCCGACGTCGGTAAACGTTTTAAATGGTGGTTGGTTAAAACCATTGGCCCGACGTTGGTTAGAGGTTGTAAATATTAGGATGTGATAACAGACGTCGCAACGTCAGAGTACTTTGTGGGCCCGACGTCTGTAAACGTTAGTGAAGGTTGGTTACAACCATTGGGCCGACGTTGGTTAGAGGTTGTAAATATTAGATGTAATCAAAGACGTTGACGAATCGTCATAGTACTTTGTTGGCCCAACGTCGGTAAACGTTTGAAATAGACGTTGGTTTCCACCGTTGGGCCGACGTTGGCCAGAGGTTGTAAATATTAGGATGTGATTATAGACGTCCCAACGTCACAGTACGACGTCGTTTCCACCGTTGGGCCGACGTTGGCCAGAGGTTGTAAATATTAGGATGTGATTATAGACGTCCCAACGTCACAGTACGACGTCGTTTAACGTTAGTGCAGGTTGGTGACAACAGTTTGGGCCGACGTTGGTTAGAAGTCGTAAATTTCAAACGTTTACCGACGTCGGGCCAACAGAGTAGTGTGATGTTGCGAAAACGTCTATAATCATACATAATATTTACAACCTCTAAGAAACGTCGGCCCAACGGTGGTACCCAACATCTATTTCAAACGTTTACCGATGTCGGCCCAAGGTACTTTGACGTTGCGACAACGTCTATAAATATATATTATGGAGGTTGGTTACAACCGTTTGGCTGACGTTGGTTAGAGGTTGTAAATATTAGATGTGATTATAGACGAGATCGCAACTTCACAGTACGCTATTTGCCTGACGTCGGTAAACGTTTGAAATGGAGGTTGGTTACAACTGTTGGTCCGACGTTTTTAAGAGTTTGTAATAAATACTAGGAGGTGATTATAGAACGTCACGATGCTTTGTTGGCCCGACGTCGGTAAACGTTAGTGGAGGTTGGTGACAACAGTTGGGCCGACGTTGGTTAGAGGTTGTAAATTTTAAACGTTTACTGACGTCGGGCCAAAAAAAAAAAAAAAAAAAAAAATGGTTCGTGTGGGAATCGAACACACAACCACCAGGTTTGCTATTCATTATCCACCATCAACTAAAATGCCTTAAAAAATGGTTTGTGTGGGAATCGAAAAACACACAACCACCAGGTTTTGCTATCAACTAAACTGTCTTAAAAAAAAAAAAATTGGTTTGTGTGAGAATCGAACATACAACCTCCAGGTTTCTATTCATTATCCACCATCAACTAAACTGCCTTAAAAAAAAAAAAATAAAAAAAATAATAATTGGTTCGTGTGGGAATTGAACACACAACCACCAGGTTTCCCGTAACATGATTAGTCTATTATTTTTCTAATTTGCATAATGAATTTTTCAAACATTTTTGTCTATTTAAAAAAAAGTGCGTAAGTTATGGAGATGGTAACAATCAAAAATCGATTATAAATTTAATTCTACATTTTTAGACAAAATAAAAATAAACCCTCTTGGCCCACGGCCCATTTTTGACACCATGACCATGCATAATATTAACCTGCATTGTATATATACTAAGAATTTTTTCTAGTAGGATCAGAGTTGACTAACTGGTACTTGGTGTGGTACTAGATTTATCGCATTTATGGCTTAGGGGCCGCGGTTCACCTCCCTCCGTTTGGTCATGCTGGATCAGGAGTAGTAAACTCGGCGATCGTGGGTTCGATTTTAACACGGGGCAAGTTTTTTTTTTATTATTTTTTTATTTATTTTTATTTTTTTAATTTTTTTGAAGGTCGATTCCCACACGAGCCAGTTTTTTTTTATTTATTTATTTTTTTTTTAGTTGATGGTGGATAATGAATAGCAAACATGGAGGTTGTGTGTTCGATTCCCACACGAACCAATTTTTTTTTTCTTTAAGGCAGTTTAGTTGATGGTGGATAATGAATGTATTGTACTCGTTGATGACGTCACGAAATAACAACAAACAACAACGTGTCATGTCCGAGCCTAGGCCGTCATGGAAGCCCAGTGGCTCCTGTGCAATTCATGTTGAGCCAACTGCAGACGAAAAGGTTCTTTTCAGAGATAAGCTGGAAGAAAGTTTTAGACAGTGCCCACCAATGGAAGGATTTTAATACTGAGGAATTGGAGTTAGCGAAGTCCTTGGCTTGCTTAACCGTTTTTCTTCGATCGTCGCTTCCAACCGTCTAGGCGCATCTAGCCTAAAGAGGGCCTACATAGCAGGTCGAGAATCATGAAAAGTCGTATATAAAAATGTGGGTTACCCATACCCACATATATATTTGCACAAGTAATTAAAATTGTTTATTGAGCAGATTAATCACTGATAAACAATTGTACTACATTCGGCTGATGCATGTCTACGCCCCGGTCTACGCATGTCCGGCAGGGGGTACAAACCAAGGGGTCGTTTAGAGCCGGGGAATAAAAATTCCCAGTAGGAGTAATGGGTACGTGTTTTATAGCTTAGTATGACCAATGGGCGTATCTAGATGGCCCAGAATTGTGCTTTTAGACCACATAATAGGGACCGGCAATAAAAAGATAACGTTATTTGTATAGGCAACTGGTCCGACGACCTCGTCATGGCGTGGGACGACGGGAGGGGGAACTCCCTTCCTGCCCTCCCGCTGGCGCCACCAGTGGCTGGAACTTGGTGATGTTTGCAAACGCAGTTTAAATCACAGATAAAAAGTTGGGAGAAATCAATGTAGTGACGCAAAATACAATTCTGAACACAATGTGTTGGACAGGACAGGCAACTAATACTAATAGATCTCTTTCTGAAAAGACAAACCGATTCAGAAACGTATCCAGGGGGAGCCGTGGGAACTGCGCCTCCCTCCTAGGCGATTTATTTTGATTACATATAAAATGGTGATATGATAATGATGATGAATTTTACTATATAAAGGTGTCATTTTCCATAGAGGTACTAGTTCCTCAAATGTTCACGCCTCAGCCCCAACCATGGTAGGGCTGAGGTGGGTTGACCCTATATCTGTTTAAGTCCCTCCCGGCCTGGGTCACATCTTTCGAATTTCTGGATCAGCTACTGATGAGTTATTACTTATTATTGTAGGCCTACTAATATTATTTATGATGTTTCTATTGCAATTTTCACTTTATACCCTCAAAACAGTCCTAAAACGTCAAGAATGCGCTACCTCCCTGGGGTCTTCATCCCCTATACCCCACTGATGGTCCTTGGCGTAGGAAAGGGGGACAGTCCCGCCCAACCCCCGCTGGGTACTACGTAGGCCTACCTCGCAAGACGGACTATCCCCTCCATTTGGAAAATACTCATTACGTCCCTGAACCGATTATATTATATTATGTTCAGATGTTGTAATTAGTTTGTTAAAACAGTACATTAACCGTGAACATGGGAAAATTATTGATAATTTCAATCATATTTGTTTAATATCCTTAAAGTCCTCTTGCCGCTGATGGCAGTTTGGGAATCCAATACCTCTTTCTAACCATGCACACCAACTGGTTTCTTCCACAATGACCTCCTCTCCTATGCGCATCAGCCAATATCAAATTTGCAATGTGGTGATCTTTAGGTACGATCACTGGGTGTTTCGTTGCGTCCGGTAAGTCCGAGCCAAAGCATAGCTCTTTTTCCTCTATGAAGTTAAATTTCATGAGACTATGGGTACCGTGTAATACATTTTGGACATGATATTTCTACCACTGCATACGACCTATCCATATACTTCGAATGTGTGGGTTTCGTGGTAGGCTTTGTGCCACCAGACCTTGAGTGGGGTTCGTCCTTAATATCTCCATTATGTGGGATTGCTCCAAATCTTAGCTTGATTCTTCACAAAATTCACAAAGTCTTTAAATTCAACTGTCTTTTCCTCTTGTATTAAGACCGCCTTGGTTCTCCATCGAACATCTGGATGCTACTGGTGTTATTCAGTTCACTCGTGTTTTAGGTCTCTCATAACATTTTTACACTCCAGCAGCGATAGCGAAAACTTTGCTAGAGAGTCCTTGTCGTCAGGCTTGATATCAGGATATCCCTTTATCTTTTTTAGGTATGCATCAGCCAGTTTAAATGAGTCTCTCCATATATTTTCGCCAATGCTTTCTTGGCCTCGACATATCCCCTTGAAGAATCCATCGCCATGTAACTTCGAACCAAACAATTAACATCGCCGGAAGTATATTGCTCTAAATAATAGAGCCTATCTCTTTCACTTGACACTTTCCTTTCTACCTCGTATTCAAATGTCATCAGAAATCTTCCATAATCGGTGGGCTCACCATTAAATGCATGTAGTTCTCTTTTTGGTAGACTAGACTGTATTGCAAACTGAGCAAACACTTCACCTTGCTTCTGCAGAAGAGCTTAAAGTGCCCGACCGACCCCATCTATGGGTCCGTTTGACGGTGGACTGTTTCCACCATGATTCGAAACATCTGGTGTTACGTCTGAAATTGCAGAAGGGTTTACGGTGACATTGGATTTGTGTGGCACTGGGCTGCTCTTTGGTACTTCTATATTACATGCCATGGACTGTGGTGACATAGGATGCCATGGTGCTGCCCTAGGTAACAACAACTGACCTGGTGGTGAGTAACAATAATTTATACTGGGTTGAGTATATTGTACATTCCTTATCCCTAGTAATGTTCCTTGCATTTGATGTGCATCCATGACTTGTTGATGCTTGGTTTGTTCTGAGTAGTAGTGATCCTTGTCTACGCACCTCTCTTAACTCTATGTACACCATAATCGTATACACCTTCCGCTCTGAGAGTAGATTCCTCATTAAATTCCTGATTATCTGGCTGCACTGCACCAACATCCACACCATCTTGTGGCTCCTGTATACCTGTGGCTTGGTTTTGCACGCAGCTGATAAATTTCTCCATTCTGTTATAATTGGGTAGATCATTAAAATCTGATATTCTTTCCTCCAGTTCTTCTTACATTCTTTTCATTTCTGTTTCCAGCACCTGTAACTGCACCTCTTTGAGCTCCACCTCTTCTTCTAACTCAATCATTTCCAATGCAGCTGCAGCTTCCTTTTTTCTTTTAGCGAAAGCCTCCTTGGCCTTCGCCACAAGTTCTGCCGTCGCCTGTGCGGCAGTCAGCCTCAATGAATTGGTCGATGATCGCCTACTTCTTATCGTCGACATGATTTCCTAGTTGACCAAATTCACGCAAAAATTCACGCAAATAATGTAGTGGACGGAGATACGAGTCACGAAAACGAGTTCAAATTTCCATAAAACTTTATTGAACACCGTTGCTATAATTCAAAGATAAAAACATAACATAGCAATGCAACTTCTAACCAGTCTAATCCAGGCATATTATAAGCCAGGCTTGTATTATTTGTAAGTTAAACAATCACACCGATATCCATACAAAGATTTAAAACGTGTATATTAATGAATTATACTAAAAAGAATAGCAGATAGTTGTATTACAAAGTTTCGATTAATTAATCTAATTCCAATAATCCACCCTTAAATGGGATAGCAGTATATTATGATACCTTGCCTTTATACGAAATACGTTACTATAAGTAATAAACATAGTGCTATGGCTATAATGTTTACGTCAGCACTCGATACGCTGCCTAAAATAACGCACCCTAATCAAGAGGTATACCATAAGAGGTACAGCCTTACTGACGTATTCTATCCTATATTTTCATTGTATTAATATGTAAGGTAATCATTCTTATACATTCCTATATGCATTAAAAGGTAGACATTACGAATTAACAAGCAATGTAGGCCACAACCTACAATCAACCAATACCGTAATATAGTGTAATATTACCAACGATTTCGAGTATTCTTATTTGGTTACTGTGCGCATAGCATGACATCAGTACGTTAACATATAGCTAAATACTTTAGCCCTATACCTAATCATTCATAAATTATCTACTAATAACTAAAACTGTAAGTGAGGTATGATTCCTACCGTGAATTTTTGCTCCCTCACTCCGTAGACCACAATACTGTAGCTTCAGACCTATCTGAATCCAAAAATACTGTCTTTTTAATCCTCATAAATATGGCTACCAGTCATTGTAACATGTACCTCTAAGCAGCAAAAAGGCACTCTTTTCCCTAATTTATTCATCTCCCTGCTCCTTCTTATCTAACCCCAGATATGTGAGATAGTTAACACAAGTTGTTTCATATATAACTATGGGGGCGCTCTGGGTAACTCATAACTCCTTAGGCATAGATTTGGGGACTTAACAGTTGATATGAAATAAAACAAAACAAAACAATCAACAAAACAATCAACTTACTTATTTTACTATCACTCCAAATGAATTTATTCAATGAACACCGTAATTTTGTGTAAACTAGACTAACGCTTGATATCATTCGATTTAAGTTTAGGCCTATTTGAATTGATGTAGGTCTACAACAAACATCAATAGTCGAATAATAAATACACTTTTTTATTTTAAAATATGAGTTTGGTAAATAATATCAAACTATGTGATATGAATTTAAATAATCTAAATTAATTAAAATATAATAGTCATTTAGATTATGAAAATAAGTTAATTATAAATTATTTAAAAATAAGGCCCAACAAATTAATTGTTAGTTTCACGTCCGGGATTAGAAATAATTTTTTGGTGAGGGTATTCAATAAATTGTTCTTTACTATTTATCCTATATGCTAGTGCTAAACAGGATGGTGAATAATGAAATATTGTGTTTATCAAAAAGAAGTAAAATACTCTGGTATGTTTCCACCTTATCTTATTCTAAAAATCTTTCTGCTCTTCATTATATTTATTTTCCATGAAATGATTTTTTTTTACATAGCAAAGAGTACATAAGGCTCCAAAATTTGATAAATGCGTAGACGTAAAATTAGCAATTATTTTTATTTTGCCTAAAACTTTGCCTTTATATTTAGTAACGTCTTAATTTTTAAAAAAAATCGTCTATACTCAATGAATGAATAAATAAATAAATAAATAAATAAAACAATCAATCAATCAATCAATTAATCAATCAATCAATTAATCAATCAGTCAATTTATTTCATTTGCATTAATACATTAGAGAACGTGGTCAGAAGTCCCAGTAAGCAGAGCTTAAATTGAGTACTCCATATTACATTGAATTCCTTGATTTAAAAAATCAGAGAAAGTAAACAGCAACACCAACTAAACAAATAATCAGTGGTATAGCAAAGTTAGCAATTCGGATGAGTATTGTTTTGCGGCCCAATCTGTTTGATTCGATGAGTGAGGTTGTTTCCAGTGGTTCGACATTTCTAAAGTTGTTACTATCCAGATTGTGATTGTGATTGCTGTTCTGACTTGTACCGCCCTCTATATTACTTGCAAATTCATTTTCTTCAATTTCAAGTCTTTTTTGTGCCTAGCCATACAACAAACAAACCAAAACGAGAATAAACTTCTAAGACGAAATCTATAATAGGTCTATATTAACAGTAATAGCGATACAAAACAACATAATAATAATAATAATAACAATATATA
>NW_022702824.1:123558-125829 GCF_011630105.1 Anneissia japonica | reverse complement strand
CGAGAAAGATTGCGCCGGGGAGGGGGGGTGAGCCCTATCAATCTGGAGGGGCCCATTATTAGGGGACCCATGCCGTTATTGAGGGCCAATGTAAGTAATTATTATTTTTGAAAAAAAATGCTACCTGCAATTTCTATGGGCCACCTGGTAAGTTTGGGCCCCTCAAATCTTGACCCCGCCCCCTCTCGGTCGCATTGTACTATTTACAAACCTGTGGTTATCTTGTCCAAAGCAAATGCTACGTAGATTGCTGCTGGAATACTAATAATGTTAGAAAGAAGTGATAGAGAGGAACTAACACATTGTCTACCACATGCCTCTAATATACCATCCAGCATAGCCTGAAAACAGATGAAAAAAATACCACAATAAACAACATTTACATCTTCCCCTTCTATTGAATGAATGTATATGGTTTATTTCCTTGTAACTGTTTTGAGACCTCTTCCACTGCTATCTAAATATCACTCTATCTACCCCGAAGAGGGATATATTTTACTAGTGTCTGCATGAAAATTCCTACCCACCTCAGCCCGATTATGCTCATTATTGGGGATGAAGCAAGAACATTTTAAATTAGACACCTCTAGATCCCCATAAATGGCACACCGAGACTGTAAAAAATTCTGCATTCCGACGGAGGGTTGAGGGTTTTGTTCTGTCAGATAAAAACGTTTTGTGCCTTATGCTATACCGGTTTGAGCCGAAAGACTGCGCGTTATTGGCATAGGCGTAGATCCCGGGGGGATGGGGATATATCCCCCCAATATTTGACAAGGGGGGGGGGATGTATCATTGTATCACCCCCCCCCAATATTTTACTATGTATGGGATAAAATGGAGCTTTACACACTTCAAAAGACTGTCACAGAAATAATTTGCACTGTCTTATGCGCTTACAGAGATGAAAATTAGCATAATGTATTAATGTTGATAACATAATTATTTTATCTGGTACCAATCTAAGCTCTTCTTTCCTTAGATGTTAGATGTGCTTGCAAAGAGAGCCACATTTCACACTGAAAGGTGTGTACGACATTAGTAATGTTATGTCAATTCCAAGAATGTTTAAGGTTACCGGTATATCGGTTGATGAGGAATTTATTGATTAGGCCTATAATAGCAAATTGCATCAATTTATTTTGCAAAAACAAGGTTTCCAGCTTCAGAGGGGGGCGGGGCACATCCCCTGTCCGCACAAGGGCACACATTGGCACTAACACAAGGCGCGTAACAGGGGTCTTGGGTCAGAGTGGGTATTTATTTTCTCGGTTAGTAATTTACTATACCTACCCCACCATACTTCCCATATAGAAAATAATACGACATAGGGCTTATCTTATTTATAATATAGGCCACACACGTGTGTTTGAAACTAAATATAAGCATTTTCATCATGGTTTTAATTATTACAAACATAATAGAATATTATTCTTTCACCATCAATACACATTGAGGACCTTCTTTTAGGTTAAAATGATCTATCTTAAATTTGTCTTTCTTGAGTTTGGGACTATTATGTGTTTAAATAACTTAAATGGATAAGCCTAAAAAAGCCCTAAAAAATGCACGCGAAGCGCTCAAAATATTTTTGTGTTTTTAATTCTAATTTCGTCGGAATTGATGAAAACTTCCTAAAATTTGCAATTTATAGAGGAAATTGCCCTACCGTAACAAGAAATGCGCGCAAAGAATTTGAGAATTTTAGGCACTTTCAGAGGATGCATTTGTCAAGGGGTGGGGAAAGATTTTCCAAAAATGGATATTTTCCCCTGTCCCCCGGTGTTTTAATTCTAATTTCGTTGGAATTGATCAAAACTTCCTAAAATGTGCAATTTTTTTAGAGGAATTTGGCCTACGTTAACAAGAAATGCGCGAAATTTGAGGTTTTTAGGCACTTACAAGGGATGAAAAGGGCATTTATAAAGGGGTGGGGAAGATTTTTCAAAGATAGATATTTTCCTCTTGTCCCCCAGTGGTTACGCCATCGGGCAGCATAGATCAAAGGAGTTATGACAGTTTTTGAAGTGGAGAAGTGGCTGCAGGGTGTTGTGAGTCTGGTCATTATGATATCTTCCTTTTTATTCTTGTCTTTATTTTTCTCTTCTCTTTTTCTTTTTTCCCCCTTTTTTTTCCTCTTCTTTCTCTTTCTCTCCCTCTCCCCTCTTTCTTTTCTCTTATTACCCAGCCCGGTACGACGGCTTGGTCAGCCCGGTATAAACCGTCAGGGGAGGGGAAGTTTTCCCCTGCCCCCCCTCCCCCGCGCCTGTT
>NW_022702824.1:119794-123056 GCF_011630105.1 Anneissia japonica | reverse complement strand
ACTCACAAGATCCTGCAATCCCTTCTCCACTTCAAAAACTGTCATAACTCCTTTGATCTATGCTGCCCGATGGCGTAATCACTGGGGGCTGTCTCTTATACACATCTTATATATATAAATCAAGATGAACACAAAACACGAAAATAAACGATTTATTGGCAAACATGTTTCTCCTATTTCCTACAGGCATCATCAGTGCTAACTAAAAACAACTACTGACCAAACAGTACTTATGCGGCTTGAATACTGAAAGGTCATCAGCTCAGGTGGTGTCGTGACACGTAGCCTAAATGTTGTTTGTTGTCACGTAGTAGAAAAATAATGTATTCACCATATTAGACCAATTAGAGAAGGTGTGTTTAGTACTTGTTTGTTACGTACTAGAAAGATAATGCATTCATTATGTTGGACCAATAGAGTTGTAGTATTATTTTTCCAGATTTTCTTTTCAAATCAGTTACACGATTGTTTGGTAGTTCATGATATTATGTATACAGTCACTTTATATTAATGACATTTCAATCACTATAATAATCACACTGAACTAGTATAAGCCTTAGAGTCCTACATTATTATAATATATTGTTTATAAACATATCATATTACATATTGTACTTTTACGATTGCCTGTTTGCATGATCAGATGCCTTGACTTGTGTTTCTATGATTTTCCAAATATTTTCAACAGGCCTACTAATCGAGTTTGCTATTTACACCAAGAAAGTAGTTCATTCATAATAACAACTCTTTACCGGGATTCAACACGGGACATTTCCCATCGAGAACGTCAACCACTTGACCCCAAAGGCATTGTGGTGATTCATGCGCCAGGTAGAAGTTGAGTTTCTTTCATTTTTTCAACGTGACTTACGTTACGCTTTTGATATAGCACTAATGTCGCACGTGACTTTCAGAGATCTACACCCTTTTTCTATGCATTATTTTCAGCTTGCTGGATCTCGAATGAGATATTTGTATATAAATTTATTTAAAGGCATAGGAAAAACCCAGAAACAGCAACCGAAATAATAATAATAATAATAATAATAATAATAATAATAATAATAATAATAATAATAATAATAATTTTATATGTCATAAAAAATATTTATACAATTTACTAATCAATAGAATTTAAATAATTTATTTAAAATAATGACATTCCTTACTAGTAGGACAGTGATATATATTCGCTATTGGCAATCCTTGGCACATGTGTTGTGTGCCTAAAGAAAGGATAATAATAATAATAATAATAATTAAATAAAATAGGGTCTAATAACAGCAAATATAATAATAACAGTAAATAATATAACACAGACTTTCAAGCCTTTATTAATATTAAAGCCTGGCGTGAGCGGGGGTAAGGGAGACATCCCCTACGTCGGGTAAGCCTGGACCCTCCCACGCCCTCGACGCAACGACTGGGTCGTCGGCCGTGGCCCAAATATAATAATTCGCCTATCTATAACGTTATTTTGATTGCCAATCCTTAATATTGTGGCTAAAACCACAAATTCCTTAAAAAACTTTCAACCCTGCCAGAGAATTCTATACCGGGATCCTGACAAAGGCTCTAGACGTATTTATTCGGACGTTCAGTCGAACAAGTTAGCCCCTTGTCAGCAAATTTATGGGGGACCACACGTGTGTATTATTGTAGATTATTATTGATATATTTATTTTCTTAAGGTATGCATATTATTATCTTAATTAAAAATTATATATTAATTATAAACATACTTATTGGACATTTTATCTATTAATTTTATTTTATTTGATTAATAGAAGTACAAAACGAATTATTAAACTATGTGAACAAGCCACTATTCATTTTACGCATGGGCGTCGATCGGTGGGGGACACTTCCCTCCTACTTTTCAAAGTAGGGGGGGACATCATATTAATTCCCCGCTACTTTTCACCGATCTTCTAGAGTGAAAAGTACAACAATTACGAATGACTGCCATGAATTTTGTCTGTTCACTTCCGGACCAAAACCAAGCAAAAACGAACTTGTTTGTACATTTTGTAACCATCTCAGTAACCACTCCATCGATTTTATGGGTGCAACGGTTATCAGAGGATTAATTTATTGTGAAAACAATGTACTGTACGTTGTTAGGCCAACATTTTTACAAACCCAAAAATAGACAATTTCTACTATAAACGATTTATTCCTTATGTATATTATTAAGACCCGAACTCCGATGTTACGTTAACGCAATCTCGCCATGACGTCATAACAATAATAATAAATTAAGTAAATCACCTTTATGTTTGTGAAATAAAAATGTTAACTAATGCGGTGTGTGCTTCCTATCTTCCTAGTCATGTTTTATCATAAATTAAACAGTACGGTAGTATTTCCACTCACAATCGTGAAGTCGCAATACTACTTGCACAAAAGTGAAAATCAAAAAGAGGAGAAATGGAGAACCCTTTGGATTGATTTAAACGTATTGTACATGCAAAGAGACTAAATTAGAGTGATTGTTTTAAGTTTATCTTATTTGTTTTTCATGGTTCGAATACGTCACAAGCTAATCAGTAGACAATAAATTATTATTTTATGAATGTTAATTTGCACGAAATATATAAGCGGGCATGATTATGATTACCAGGATAAATTGAAAAACTTTTTATGATGAGTATTTCAGTGGCTGATCCATGTGGGCCCAACCTCCCTAAATTCTTCAAAGTTTAAAAGTGGAAAAAAAGAAAATTATGTTCAAATTTAAGTCTGAGAGTGGCATTTCCGGCCAAATAAAGGGTGCCGTAATCATAAATTCTCTTACCTCAACCCCAACCATGGTAGGGCTGAGGTGGTCTACACTCCATCTGCAAAAGTCCCTCCCTGTTTCACCTCTATTTCAAATTCCTGGATCCGCCACTGTATTTTGGAAATATAGTGTGGAAATAAATGTTAATTGCATTCCTTGAAATCAATTAGATACGACTAACAAAAGGTTTAAAAAACGCTAGAGCTTCCGGGGGCTTCGTCCCCTGCACCTCTGATGGGGGGGGGGGGGCGTGGCTCAGATGACACCCTGCCTTGGGCCTACGAACCAAAACTTCCTTTGCAATTGCTTTCCCCACTTTCAACCACGGATCGACGCTCTTGATTTTGCGAAAAGTTTACCCGACCGTTTTCAAGCGGAGGAAAACCTTAAAATTTAAAGAACTTGAAAGTCATTAAAAGTCACCTCAGAAGTCGGGAAAGCTCATTTCCTGCCATCTAGTGATCAAATTTTTCCCGGGG
>NW_022702824.1:107352-119785 GCF_011630105.1 Anneissia japonica | reverse complement strand
CCCCCCCTTGAAAAAAAAAATTCTCTATGTACCGGTACACACATAGGCCTATTTACTGTAATAAGAATGAGAAAAAATTACCTGATAGTTTACAAAAGGGGCAAAACCTTGAATTTTGATTAAAAGACACTTCAGAAGTCCGGAAAACTCATTTCTCGCCATCTAAGAACCAACATTTTCCTGGGGAAGGACCCCCGACCACCGTCTTATTTGGGGTTCATGGATTTATTGAAAAAAGAATATGTATGCAGCGACTTAATTTTTGTTATGTACTGTACATACACACATAGTAGGGCTACTAGTATTTACAGTAATAGGCCTAAGAATGAGAAGTTTACCCGACCGTTTTCAAGCGGAGGAAAACCTTAAAATTTAAAGAACTTGAAAGTCATTAAAAGTCACCTCAGAAGTCGGGAAAGCTCATTTCCTGCCATCTAGTGATCAAATTTTTCCCGGGGAGGGCCCCCGGACCCCCTTCTTCTTTGGGGTTATCCATTCATGGAAAAAAGAATACGTAAGCAACTCAATTTTTTTTAAATGTATGTATACACACATAAATAGGCCTATTTACTGTAATAAGAATGAGAAAGTTTACCTGACCGTTTTTAAGAGGGGGAAACCTTGAATTTTGAAGAACTTAAAAGTCATTAAAAGACACCTCAAAAGTCGGAAAAGCTTATTTCCCGCCATCTAAGAATCGAAATTCCCCCCTCCCCCCCTTTTTGACTTTCGGCAAACTGGGTTTCGGTCAACTGGGATTCATTGTTTTTGAGTCGGCAAACTGGTACTCGGCAAACTGGCCTGGAACCTCAACTGTGCACAATGTATCTTGTATTTAAAGTTAACAAGTCAAGTCTATTGACTGGTTTAATACGACGCGCCCTGCCCGTGTAGTTTGGTTTCAGTTTGGTCGTGGTGATTCAGGCTTAGAATTGTGTTGTCGAATCTTGTAGCATGACTTTTGTTGTGAATTCGGCAACCACAAGTAATGTTGTCATTGTTTGTGTTTGCATCCGGCATTTGTTGTATGTTCTGCCGGTTTCGCCTGAATTGTTGTCCGCTTGTGGTCTGGACGATGTATAATCTTGGTTCCACAGACTTAGACAAAATCTTTACTGGGCTTGACTAGTTTTTCTCGTGACTAGTTCTAATGCGGACTCTGTCTTCTGCTTTCAGATTAGACAAAGATTTAATACCATGTCGCTGATTGAAGAAGTGTTCATATCGCTTCTTTGTCACGGTGTCGTTGTCTTTCACTTTATGCATATCCGGCCATTTCGGTTGGAATTTCTTTGCAAGTGTTGGCAATGTTGTTCTTGGTTGACATCCTATTATCATTTCTGCTGGGCTGTATCCCGTTGCTTCAATTGGTGTTGATCTATATATCATCAGTGTTAGTACAGGATCATTTTGGCGTAACATAGTTTTCGCAGTTTGGACAGCACGCTCTGCTTCACCGTTTCCTTGAGGATAGTGTGGACGATGTGTATAAGAGACAGGATTGGTGTATTCGTGACCTGAGGCCACCCGTGGTGCGTTATCAACTCGACGATGACTGGATTTACAAGTTAGTCGAGCTAACAGCCATCGTCGAGTTATGAACTTTATCTCGCCGTAATTGACCGTTCACGTCGAAACTATTGTCGACATCAAGTAGATAATCTAGTCGACATAGTTCGATGTGAACGAGGCTATTCTCTGGGATTCCCCAACGTTCATATATTCCTTTCACTGCTGTGATGACCTTCTGGCTTGTCATGTCTTTTTGTAGATTGACGATTTCAATGTAACATGAAAAGTAGTCAGCTATTATAAGATAATTGTTCTGGAAATCACAAATATCCATAAATATAAGTTGCCATGGACGTTCTGGAATTGGAATGGTAATTACAGGTTCTTTCTTTTGCGTTCTCCTGTAGAGTGGCAATGTCCACATTTCTTTACAAAGTTAGCTATGTCCTTGCTAATACCTAACCACCACACGCTTCCCTTGGCACACTTAGGGCATTTTGTAACACCTTGGTGCCCATCATGGATACGCTGCATGATCTCTCCTCTTAGCTCAGATGGGATGTATATCCTATCATTGAATGTGATCAGTCCGTCATCAGCAGAGAAATGACCCCTTAGATCGTATAAGCTTCTTAGGTTTTGTGGAATGTCCTGCACATGTCTTGGCCATCTATCTAATGTATTTCATGAGTGTTTGGCATTCATGTTTGTTGGCTTGTCTTATCTGCACTCTAGCTTTGATGCTGATGCAGGCCAGGTGGTTGTTTTCGATTCAATATAGAGCGCTACAGCTTCATTTATGGTGGATTCGCTAACACTAATTGGGCTTCTGGGCAGTGTGTCTGCAATGACCATATCCTTACCTGGTACGTGTTTTGCTACTGGATTGTATCTTATTAACCTCATGATTAATCGTTGACACCTTATCGGAATTTTGTCAAGGTCAATGTTGTTGATGAGTGGAACTAGCTGTTTGTGATCTGTGAGTTCAAATTTTTCTAGTCCACAAAGGTATCTATGAAACCGTTCAGTTGCCAATACTGCTGCCAAGAGTTCTTTTTCTATTTGAGCGTATCGGCACTCGCTCTCAGTCAATGTACGTGATGCATACGCTACAAACTTTCAGATTATCTTTCTCTCCCTGCAGCAGAACAGCTCCAATTCCGTAACTGCTTGCATCTGCTGACAGAGTAATCGGCTTGGTTGGATCATAGAATGTTAATGTAGATGCTTTTGTTATTAATTACTTTATTTGCTTAAAGGCATCTTGTTGTGCCGGTCCCATATCCATGCAGTTGAATCTAGACTGCATGTAGCCTTTTTCTTGTTTGGGTCGACGCTTGTTCCTTCTGCTTTGAACTTCTCTCCCATAACTCTGATTGTCTAATCTGTCATTTGACTTTGTTCAATTTGAGCCGGCTTTCTCCACCATTTCGTAGACCTGGTTCAATCTAGAATCTTCCATAGTCGACCTGATACTAGCCTATTGTAATCTTGTACAACGGCATTACCTTTCACAATTTGCAGCATATCTTGCATTTTCCTCTGGAATATTTTTATTTGTACTAGTTATACCAAAATGAAGTCTCCTAAATAAGTAGGCCTATAGTCCCATCGGTGTGATGAAAGTCGTTAATTTTGAGCTTTCCTCACACAAAGGAACTTGGAAGTATCCACTTGTTGCATTTAATGCTGAAAATACAGTTGCACCTGCTAGCTTATGTGTTATATCATGGAGGTATAAAAGTATATTTGTATATATTTTATACCTCCATGCTCAGACTAACACAGATTGTAGTTTCCATGTGAGGTAACGAGGGCCTCCATGTTAATTCGCCATATTGTACTCCACTATATAAGAGGGCAGTATATTCCTTAGTGGCATTATCATGACAGTGCTCGCATCAACAAAATATCGGCCCAGGCCGCCAACAAGTAAACAGTCGCATCGCATCGGGCTATGTTTGGCAGCTTCATTACGTCACATAGAAACTAAACCATCTCCTCGTTTATTATAGTAGAGATCAGTGCGCAGAGATCAGCAGCGTGTTCCCCGTTGCCGTAATGCATGCCTGGGGCGGATGCAGGATTTAGCGGTCGGGGTGCCTACAAAAATTTAAAGAATTAGTACATGTAGATGGCCGGAAATGACACATTCATAATAGTAAAATTCATCATCATCATCACATCACTATATCGTTATATAGTCAAAATGAAGTGCCAACACATTTTCATGATCTTTGATTTTATCGGCGATTTTCGGCAACCATAGAGATCTAAGTAATATGTGTGATGAACCATAGAAAATATAACTTAAAAACATTCTCTTTGATGTATTTACTTTACTTACTTCAAAGCAGTGAGTCCACAACCACCTCTGCCCCGCCATGGTTGGGGCTGAGGTGGGTGAGAAAATTTGAGGAAATAATACCTTTACATGGCCGGAAATGACACTTTTATATAGTAAAATTCATCATCATCACACCATCATGTCTAGCCTGAAGCGCCAGCAAATTTCTCATGATTTTTAATCAGGGATTTTTGGAAACCACAGAGATCTAATTATTATAAGTGTTGTACCGTAGAAAAAAAACACTTTCTTTGATGTATTTAATTTATTTGACCTATATCAAAGCGTGGCCACATTCACATCAGTCCTACCATGGTTGGGGCTTATGTGAGAAAATTTAAATAAATAGTACCGCTAGATGGCCGGAAATGACACAAAATCCTTCATCATCACCAACATTATATAGTCAAAATGAAGCGCCAACAAATTCTCATGATCTTTCATCATCTATTTTCGGCAACCACAGAGATCTAATATGTGATGTACCGGAACAGTACCATAGAAAATACAACATGTCTTTGATGTTTACTTTACCTACTTCAAAACTGTGAGTCCACACGCATCTCAGCCCCACCACAGTTGTGGCTGAGGTGGTAAAATTTGGGGAAATTGTACCTATAGATTTCGCATATGACACTCTTATATGTAAAATTCATTATTATCGATCTAATTAATCGCTGTGATGTACCATAGAAAATAAAACTTAATTGTCTTTGATGTATTTACTTTACCTATTTCATATGCCGAAAACCAATTTTATCTTTGCATGCTTTTTCTCATACGTCTCAAATTATAATAAAGGCACGCGCACTCGAATCGTGTATGATAGGTAATTCAGATGTTTGTGGGCAGAGTCTGGCTGTAGGCCTACCGCGCTCTTTCGTTAAAACCTGAGTCATTTATGCAGTTTATTTCAACAATTTTCAAACATATCTTCTTGATTCCCGAAAGGTGAGGAGAACCAACCATTTCCCCTTAAAAATATGTGGGTGGGGGGGGGGGGCGTGTTCCCCTTCCCCAGTGATCTGCGCCCATGGGTCCGTGAAAAATCCACTTCACCTCAGTCCCAACATGGTTGGGGCTGAGGCGCGAACATTTTGAGAATATTGAGCTCTAGGTGCCAAGAAATTACACTCTCATCCCTTAAAAATCTTACCAATAATTTATATCAACAATAATAATACAACAATTATTTTTCTTAATAGAATTTAGTGGGGTACGACCGCACCATCTGCACCCCCCTGCATCCGCCCCAGCATGCTGTGTCATTGCATTAAATACTGAATTTATAAATCGATCAGGTAAAAAACAAAGATTCGCCTGGGCACAATGCATAATTATTGATTGATATAATTATAATAGGCCTAATAATTTCGCATAGAAGGGTTAGCCTACTTACTATTACTACTATTGCTCAATGGCCGCCATAGGCCTAGGGCCTTAATAGTCTAGGCCGGGCCGCATTATTTTTTCCCTACACAGTTAAGGCAGAAATTATAGAGGGCGCTATCTTAGATCAATTAGGTGAACTGATATACATGAAATATGCAGCTTACCAGACCTTCCCTCGTGAAGCAGAGTTCAGTGGTGTATCGAGTAAGCTGCAGTGCTTATTCATGGGGGAACTCTACGGAGTAGGCTAAATTTCTTAAATAATATACCTTGGCAGTCAAGACAGTTTGAAAATTCATAGACTATAATTGTAATAATATCCCTATGACTAGACACAGTTTATGTACAGCATGGTCTTTGAAAGTATAAAAAAGTAATATTGAATCTGGCTATTTCAGTAGCTAAGTATATAGGCCTAGATATGACACTTTGTTGTACCAATTGTATGCGCGCCCTAACAGTAGTATTGATTCTGAAGGATAAACGTTTAGAAATGCTTGGAGACAAATTACGAGTATTTTGGACACAGTTGTTAACTTACAATTTCACAATTTTAATGAGAAAAAAAATCCCTGTCAATTAACAGACAGTGAGCGTATTTGCTGTATTCCTTGGCATGATTGGCTGGTAACATTTAATGATATTTTTGTAGAACCATCTGCAATTAAGTGAAAGCTATGTTTTACTTTCATCTGATTTTAATCTTTTTAAATAAGCTATTCATTTTTTTTAATTGGGTAGACAGCCCTTATAAACGCGTAGTACGTCACATCATTGTATAGAATGTCGTCGGATTTGGTTAAAAAATTAATGTTCAAATATATCTTGCTATATAAATCTATGCCTATTACTTTTATTCATATTGAATATGAACGAAATGTCTGTGAGAAAACAACATTAAGACAATACATAGAATTGTCTTAATACCTGTGTCCAAGTGTTTCGTTTTATATCCTTCAGAATCAGTTGTATTATATTAGTATAGCATTTAGTATGTACAGTATGCTATACTTTTACACTACTACTAGGCCTACGCAGAGTCAAATAACCGACCAGATTCAAAGCCGCTGTTTATGCTTTCAAAGACGCTATACGTAAACAGTGCTATAGGGATATTATACTTACAAACTAATTGTTCATTAATTTTTACTGTGTCGACTACACACTGTCTCGACCAACTGCTACCAAGAGATTTTGGCTTATCCTACCTATTGTTTTATATTCCAAAAGCAGCGAACACTGCTTTTCACGACTCGAGAGGGGGAAGTCAAACACGCAAAAATTATTCATATAATCAATTCACCTAAATGACCTTAAATAGCGCCCTCTATAATTTATGCCTAATCTGTATGGGGAGAAAAATAATGCGGCATGGCCCTCTCTTGAATCCCAGTCGATTTGGTTCAGGACTATATGGCTATTTATCCGTCATGCCATAGAAAAGTGCATAAAATAGCAAGACTGAAGTTTCAGTTTGGGGTCAAATCAGCTCCAAGAATCAAAACCTTGAATTTACGTAGACACATGCAATGGGACAATGTCCACAAGCTATTTTTTTTTTGTTACATCACTACTAGAATAGATAGCCTCACTTGAATCCACCTGGTTGATTCAATAAAAATGTTTCTCATGCCCAACTAGTCTAGGTACTAGGCCTATTTCGTCGCTCACATCACGAACTAACACAATCAAAGTAGATTGTGTTAGTTCGTGAAATCACAGTAGCGCGTCAAAACGAGCGCGTATTGGTTGTCAAGCAATTTTGTATTCTTTACCACACACCTCTCGTCGGGGGAATCGGCCCCTCCGTCAGGGACCTCGCCCCCCCCACCCCCGTCGGGAAAATCCTGGCGCCACCCCTGATCCACAATGATTGCCTTCTCAACTTTCCATAACATTCAACTGTATTATACAGCTGTTCTATTTTCTCTATGGTTGGACCGATTCCTACGGCCTTGACATAAATCTACTACAATCACAATTGGTTAAATTTAGAGTTTTTTTGTTTGTTTGTTATTTTTTTTTTTGTTTTTTTTGTTTTTTTTTATTTATTTTTTTTTTGATTGGCTGGTATTTTTTTTATTTGTTAATTTAAATTTTAATTAATTAATTTAACAAAATTGAATATAAGCATATGTTCTTAAGTTTTTAATGCCTTCCAACGGCTTTGAATGTACAACGGACTGTGCGCGGTACATTAACTTTGAAGAAGTTAAAAGGACATTGTTGGCATACAAACGATATTAATTGGTGAATTATTGGACAGGACCAGCCGGACCGCTGCCTACGGCCTTGTATAATTATATATAAACAAAGAAATCTTGCAAACTAAAAAATGTTGCCTCAACCGTGATTTGAACCCGGGAACTTCTGCTATCTATGGAACCACCTTATCCAACAGGGCCATTAAATGAATAATACTTACACTTGTAATGTCTGTTACTTCGTGGATAGCAATAACAATCACATTATTTGATAGTTCTAATATAACATCCCTGTAAGAATAGTTTCATATCAACTTTATTAATAAAGATAATAATATAATAATATAATATTTAATAATATAATATTTAATATTACTATATTATTGTAGTAAGATGGAGCTTGGTGATTAAGATGCTTGCCATCCAATACCAGGGTCCTGGGTTAAAATCAGGATTTTTCTCACGACTAAAATATCTCCCCATGCTTCATAAAGAGTTTATGATTACAGTATCGGTTTAGTTTATTCAAGAGTGCCGCTGATATTTAGGGGTTAAAATGCTTACCATTTATAGTATATATAGTATTGTATATAATATCATATAAAGTATCATATATCGTATCATACTTTGTTACTTATATCGTATCATATATCGTATCAGATAACGTATGTGATGATCGTATGGGATAACGTAAAACCTCGAATTGAAGCCCAATGTGTTTAATCTCATAATGAGATATCGTATGAGATACCGTATCGTATCATATACGCCTATCGCATCATATATTACATATAGCATCAGATATCGTATCAGATATCGCATCAGATACAGTACCGTATCAGTTATCGTATCAAGATCGTAGTATGATATCGTATCACATATCGCATCACATACCGCATCACATATCACATTACATATCACATCACATATAACATCATATATAACATCACACATCACATTATCACATCACATATAACATATCACATATCACATCACATTACATATCATGTCACATGATCACATCAGATATCACAAAACATATGGCATCAGTATCACATCACATATCACATCACAATCATATCACATTCACATCACATCACATATCGCATCACATGTCGCATCACTCTTAGTCTTAACAGTTTCAAAAATAACTATCACTATTTATTGATGTTTTCTCCGGCGTTATACAAGTTTTTATTCATTTTTTTTAACTACCTATCACATCACATATCAAAACACATAATAATCACATCATATCATCTATCATTTATGATATGATATATGATATATGATATGATATCATAGTATATAATATTATATCATATTTTATCATATCATACCATATCGCATCACATAGTCCTATCATATCATATCACCATATTATATCATAATCAAATCAAATCAAAGTTTTTCCTTTTGAACATAAACAAAATAATATCATATTATATCATATATCATAATACCATATCATATAATTATATCATATATCATGTCTCATATAATATCTCATAGGCCTATCATATCATATCATATTATATCATATATCAATTATCATATCTCATATCATCATATACCATATTATTACCTATCATATCATATTATATTATATTATATTATATTATATTATAAAATATATCATATTATATTCTGCCATATTATATTCTACCATATTATAGTTTTATAGCATATTATGTTAAAATGTGAAAAAACCCCAACATATTTATGTCTCATTTTGTATGGATCTCTTATTAATTAGAACGGATTGACTTACATGTCGTCTGTAAACAACCGACCGACATACTTGATAGGAACTATAAGTATCAGGAACACAACCACATTATATATCACTGCAATGATAATACTGTAGTTAACAGTTGCTTATAATCCACATAACAATTATATGATATTGCAATAAATGACTATGAGGAAGCATGTATTGTTATAGTTATACACTGATTGATTTAAGGTTGATATCTTGGATTTGGTTTAGGGATACCTAGTCCGAAACGTATTTCCAATGGTATATGCTTCTGGTTGGAATAATTGCGGAGTAGCAAGAGGAAAAGGCGGCTTGCATGCATGCATATTCATGCATATCAGTTCACCTAACGGACCTAGCCTGATAACTTGAATGCATCCTTGGCTTCGGTCTCGCGAAAGCAGTGTTTTCTGCTTGTGAAATCTGCAGCGTTGAATAGCATACACATAGTACTGATTCTGAAGGATATGAACGTTTAGAAATTATGCTCTGACACAGTATAAGGACAATTCTATATATAGTTCGGGCGGTGCGGCTGCCTGGCAGATGTCCCCAACGGGGGGTGGGGAGGATGCCCCAGACGAGGCAGACGAGTGGTCAGATTTCCCTGACGAAAGCAAAGTGGGCGTGGTCGAGTTTCGATTAAAAGGTTTTGAAAGTGATCCAGGGGGAGAACCCCCTAACATTTTGGCAATTTAGGGGTTTCAAAGGCTTATTTATTTGATTTTAGAATCTACTAATATGTAGAAAATACATATAATTGTTTTGCTCCCAAACGAATTTGGTGGGGGTCCGGTGACGTCGGTCCGGAACGTTGTGGGTGATTTAGCGTCTTGGTTTGCTTTGCACGACTTTTCAAACCAGTCTCATAGTCTTGTTTTAATTTTAATTTGATTGACGGGTGTGCAATAATGTACTAGTAGTTTGAGTAATTTGCAAATCTCTTTTATAGTTCAGAATTTAATTTTATATTTTTGTTGCTTACATTTTATTATATTTTGGATGCACCGTTAGGTTTTGCCTAACGTGTGCCACTGTTATGAAAATGTAATCCAATAATTATTTATTATATTGTACCAAGGCCTATTTTAAAGATTTTTTATAGCCTACACCGTAGCTTTCACCCACCCATAAGCACTGTAGCTATTACTCGATACACCACAGCATGCATAGTCCTATTTATGTTTATCAGTTTACGTAACTGACCGAAAATAACTACCTCTATATTTTCTGCCTTAACTTTATGGGGAAAAAAACAATGGCCCCGCGGGACACAAATCCCCTGCTCTTTTCAGAAAAGGAGTACTTTGCAAAAGGAACCACTTTTTGGCAGAAAATATATAATATCAATGTAGATTTTTGTATGATCGGCTCCCTTGCAATTCACATTCCCATTCATCTTAGTAGTGGCCCCCCACCCCTCACCACTTTGAAAAAAAGATCCGCAGGCCCTGACTGGACATGATAACGACTCGACAACGACATCGCGTTTATATTATTCAACACTGATATCGTGTCTAGTTTAAATGTAGCTTAAGAATATAGCCATATATTAAGCATTAAAGTCTCATTATATTATGGTTGACATACAGGTGAATATATAGTCGACACAAGCCAAAGTTTTAGCCTCTGCGTGTTCATTTACTCCAAGCTTTTCTCCAATCTTTATCGACATGGCCGTTGAAAACCCGGAAGTGATCTAGAAAAACATAAACATTTCACGGACGAGAAACAATTTTTAAAAAATGTATAACTATTTTTTGATGCATTTGCAATATACTCAAAACACTAACTTTTTGTTAAATATTGTTCTACTAGAATGTGTAGACAAAAAAGGGAAGCTAGCAAAATTAAGCACACTAGTGGGGGGTGGGGAGGGGCGACTTGGTTAGGACTATTAATATACTAATCCAGTAGAATTACATTTTTCTAACCTGGTTGGGATCAATAGGCCGAAGTCTTTATGATCACTAAACACATTTTGACGGTAATTATGTACTGTAGTTTTCACATTTGCAGTGAAAATAATGGGCGATTATTTGAGTATATACATATCCATTTTACACACAAAAATATATGAACCCCTCCCTCGAAAAAACGCCCCCCCCCCCTCTAAAAATCTTTCTCAACATTAAATGCCCTGGGGCATTTATTTGAATAAATATGGTATATGCAAATAAATTTCCAACAATTTATGGGCAGGTTGAATGCTTTTTTGATCATGCAAATAATTTGCACATACATTATTTACCTGTTTATTCCGGTTCATCAATGATGACACCAAGATGTTATGATTTCCTTCTTATTCATCTATAAATTTAGCTTACATTTTACTGATTATATTGAATAGAGATAGCGAAGGCCTACCTACCATAAATGTACAATTTACTATGATGTCAAACAAAGCAAACACGTCTACCTCTTTAGCCCCAACTAAACCTGAATGATATCGATTAAAAGTAATATTATTATTATTAAAGTTAATACAATACAAAAATTGTTTAGAAATTATAAGAATGAGGCTACAAAGAGCACCTCTTGATGGAAGATAATATTTTTTATTACTTACCGCACAAAAAGAATCCGAATGCCAAATTGAGTTGTTCAAATATGAACAAAAGAAATCCGTTAAACACACAGACAGAAAAGTCATACCAGTTTTCTAAAGATTCTTTCATAAACACTACAATTTAAAAAAACAATATTACAAAAATGTTAGAATGCTGGTGTGTTTATATAATGTGTTAGTGTTTCAAATCCTATCGTCACAAAATGAGTCATGTGGTCACAATAATTGTAGTATAGATTCAAGAAAGTTTACTTAAAAGTAAAAATTAAGAAGAAACATTACAGGCACTGTGATAGTCTACTTATGATCGGAGAAGGCACCGCTAGCTTTCGGATGCGACACTCGTCCGCTCTCAAATAATTAAACCAGACTAGGTAGATTGCGTATCATCAAACCATCATGCAAATAATTTGCACATACATTATTTACCTGTTCATTCCGGTTTAAAGAATCATCAATGATGACACCGAGATGTTATGATTTTTCTCTTATTCATCTATAAATTTAGCTTACATTTTACTGATTATATTGAATAGAGAAAGCGAAGGCCTACCTACCATAAATATACAATTTAATATGATGTCAAACAAAGCAAACACGTCTGCATCTTTAGCCCCAACTAAACCTGAATGATATCTGAATGATAT
>NW_022702824.1:91240-103917 GCF_011630105.1 Anneissia japonica | reverse complement strand
ATATTACACAGAATAAACACCACATACTCAAAAAGACCTCTAAAAAAGCCATGGAAATGAAATTGTGTATGATTTAATGAGGTAGAGAGCGGCATTAATGCAGTTCCAGAGCTTAGGGGAAACAAATAAAAAACATTAATTTGTTAGCTGATGTTAATGGTAGGTTGCAATGGGAAGTGGGTTTTACACAACCACACTGTCACTATATGTTCACTCTGGGTACACACAGTGCAAACCTCACCAATTACGCCCAAGTCAATAGTCAACACTGTATGAACACAAAGTCTTTCATACAGTTGTACATTCTATGAACATTTTATAAAGATTTTCTTAATAATTTTATCATCAAATTCATTTTTAATCTGTAATATAAAGCTGAGTTTCTACCTGTCGTTAATTATATTTTGATATAATTCTGACCAATATGAGTGCATATTTTTAATATAATTAGCTATATTGTTATCATTCTGTGGGTTTCGATATTTCTACTGGAAATAATCAGAATTAACCCTATTATCCATATCAATATATTTTATGCATGAAGATGTTCAGCTTTGCATATACAGACAATCTACATACTGTTCCGTTAATTGATAATGATTGACTCATCTTCCATTAACAATTTTAAGATTTGTTTTCCTATGAGATTGTCAAAATACCACAGCAAGGGTCGTCACTCTGACAAAAGGCGACACAGCATAAGACTAGTGTTAAAAGCTCTTCATTGGTTGCCTTTGTGTAAGCTCATCACATGCGAAATTGTGTTGATGACTTACAAAGCAATGCATGGAATTGCTCCAGTTTACATCCGCATGTTAATTTCAGAATACATCCCTACGTGTTCGCTGAGGTCAGGTGACAACATTCTATTGTCAATCAATCAATCATTCAATGAATGAATGAATGAATGAATCAATCAATCAATCAATCAATCATAGAATTTATATAGCGCCAAAATCCATCAAAAATCTTCAAAGACGCTTGAACAGCAAACTCTTTATCTTTCTCTTGAAAATGTCAACAGGTTGGGACATTCTCAAGTCTTTCAATTTCAATTTATTGCCACTTGTTCAAATGTTCTGGTACAGATGAAATGAGTATAGGTTTAACAAAAAATATCATTACTAAGTAATAACCAAATATCACATAAATGTAGGCCAAATACCATAATAAGAACAAGTGACGAAGCCAAAAAAAGTGTTTGAAATAGTAGGCTCCGCAGTTAAACAGAAGAAAAATAATGAATGTATATAATAGCATTTCACAATTATACAGAAGCATACCGTAAGTGGATCAAGCAAGTAAGGGCGAAAACAAGATCACGTGATTTGCAAGAAAAATATATTTTTCAAGCAGATTTAAATACATAGGCCTATATAAGATTTAAATTCCTAATATAATTTGGTAATTCGTTTAAAGAGTTCAGGGCCATGTTGAAAAACATAGTATTTTTTTTTGTTAAAGTAAGTCTAGTGAAGGGTAGATGATGATCTCTTTGCCAATTAGAATAATAATAATAATAATAATAATAATAATAATAATAATAATAATAATAATAAAACTATATTTATATAGCGCCTATAGATATAATAGATCACAGATCCCTCTAGGAGCTTTACATAAGTCTTAAACCAGGGTGGAAAACTATCCCAAGCCGGACACCAACCCGGTATTTCTGAGTCTAGGTTTCGGAGCAAGGAATTACAAGGTTTGGCTTAACTACATTCACTTAACTACAATATGGTAGAAAACTATCCCCTGTGGACACCAACCCGGTATTTATGAGTCAAGGTTTGGGGGCAGGGAATTACAAGATTGGGCTAATCACACTCACTTAACTACAATATGGTAAAAAAACTATCCCCCGTCGGACACGAGTAAATTTTAACACTATTTCAACTGATAGACTATTGTTTCGCAGAGTGCGAAATTTGATTTTAGTATCTGGCGCCCCCAGTGTTTCTATCGGGGTTTCCATAGCCGTAGTAGTGAGTTTACCGAGTCAACTTAGCATTGAATTGAGATTTCGTTTATAATGATATAAGTTAAGAGGTGCTAGACGTGAGTAATTAATTAACACATAGTAGATTCATAGACAGAACGTTGCAGATGCTTTCCCGTTATTCATGTTAATACCGTACTGTTGTAAGTTGAGCAAGCGAAGGTTTATTGCCGCGCTAGTTTCACCCTATGGGATTAGTCTAGCCTAGGGCTAACTATCTTTTGGCCGGAGTTAATTGATATCACGTGTGTAGATGGTGATGTACAAGTGTAATCCTAAATACTAGCTCATGTTTACGATTTAAGTTTTTTAGCTCACATTATGTGATTGATGGCTTTTCTAGTGACACCTTATGTGGTACCGATTAATCAGATAATAACTACAGAAGAGTTAATTGTCATTTATTGATTTTGTTATGCTATAGTAAAATACATTGATTGAGATCGCGAGAGTATACCATGTAGCTGGAGTTAGAGGACGCCACCAACGTCGGTGTTTAGTGCCTTGAATATGCATGTTTAGCTTATTTTTTGCATTTCTTTGAATGTTTTGTTTATTACAGGTTTTCGAACCTGACTGCTGGTGCTTGTTTGAAAATAAAGCAAACCGATTAATTTATGCTGACTCCTGTCATTCATTATTCAAACGAAACAACTATCAAAAGGCAAATCGTGTGTTACCACATGGAATGTACAGTCCCTACGAAATAAAACATGTGAAGTTGTTGATTTCATCCCCTAAGAAAATATTGACATTTTTGTTTTAACTGAATCATTTTTGAATGAAGTAGGGGATGACCCTATTTATGTTAAAATAATGTGTATTGTTTGATTAAGGTTAATGTTTAAAATGCCTTAATGAAGGCCCACGACTGTTTTCAAATATCACATCTACATGAAAAAATGCTAAATTAGGGTAATGGTAGAAGCGTTCCCGTAGACGTCTCCTCCGAAAGACGGTGCGCAATCGTCCCGTTGAAATACAAGGAGAGCAGCAATGGCAATTGGACCGGGGGAATAGTGCAATTTTCAGTTAATACCATCATCTTATTTTAACAATTACTGTACTCAATATCGATTTTAGAAGAAAATCTGTTTCTGTTAAAATACGGAAATATATATTGTGTTGGATTGAGTTTGTTTAAAATTCCTTAATATAGGCCCACGACTGTTTTAATCTAACATCTACACGAATAAATGCTGAATTGGGGTGATGGTAGAAGCGTTCCAGTCGCTGCTCTATTTTTAACCGTTTCTACCACTAACACGTACTACCAGAAACAGAGAAACATCGAACATCATACCAAAAGATAACAGCATTGGATAAACCACAAGGCAAAATAGTGTGGCAAAATTAATGACAATTTTATTGTAAATTCCGCGGTATAATGACCATCCATTAATTAACCATATGCGATCAAGGAGGTATTTTCAAATACCTTAATGTTTGCATATAGTTGACTAGGTATTTTCAAATATTCAAATTGTACTACGATTGACAATACCTTAATATTGTTGTAGTGTGTAAGGTATTTGAAAATACCTCCTTGATCGCATATGGTTGATTAATGGGTGGTCATTATAACGCGGAATTTACAATAAAATTGTCATTAATTTTGCCACACTTTTTGCCTTGTGGTTTATCCAATGCTGATATCTTTTTGCATGATGCTCGATGTTTTTCTATTTCTGGTAGTACATGGTAGTGGTAGAAACGGTCAAAAACTGGGCTGCGACGGGAACGCTTCTACCATTACCCCAATTCAGCAATTATTCGTGTAGATGTGAGATTAAAAACAGTCGTGGGCCTATATTAAGGCATTTTAAACATTAAACTCAATCAAAAACAGTATATATTATTTTAACAGAAACAGATTTTCTTCTAAAATCGATATTGAGTACAGTAATTGTTATAATAAGATTATGGTATTGTACTGAATATTGCACCATTACCCCGGTCCAATTCCCATTGTTTCTCTCCTTGTATTTCAACGGGACGGAGATGCAAGTTACGATTACGCACCGTCTTTCGGGTGAGACGTTTACGGGAACGCTTCTACCATTACCATAATTTAGCATTTTTTCATGTAGGTGTGATATTGGAAAACAGTGGTGGGCCTTTATTAAGGCATTTTAAATATTAGCCTCAATCAAACAATATACATTATTTTAACAGAAACAGATTTTCTTTTAAAATAGATATTGAGTAATAATAATGAGATAATGGTAAAAAAAAAGTATGCCTATTTATTATAAGTCTATCAAACCTATTCGATATATAGCTCAGTTAAAGTTTTCCTACAGCCACTTAGTGTCGGCTAATCTGGTGGTAACCACGGTGTGTGATTTAAATTCAAATTGCTGCTCTCATTGTATTTCAGTTGGATTGTTGAAATGCAAGTCACGACTGCACACCGTCTTTCGAATGAGACGTTTAAGCAGTTGGTCCCGAGTGCATTATGGCCCATTTGCACGTTAAATGCAGTACGCTCTTCGGAAAAGAGTCAGAGATTGTTTCTGGGTGTACTGCCAAATCACCACCAGAAGAACCTAACAGGAATAAGTCTTCTTCAGACTTTCGTTGGTTATCTTTGGTATTGACACCGAATAAGTACATGCATCCATCCATCTCTATTAATTTTTTTACTGCATGGTAAGTCATTCGCTGTTATAGTAATTTATCTCACGTAGTATTTGGATGAAAATAATTTGTTTTGATTCAAATTGTTTATGACGCCAAAATTTATTACCAGGTTTGTTCTTCATTAGAACATCATCAAGAATTTTTTTTTTTTAAATAAACAACTATAATTATACTGCTATTGTTTTGCTCAACCTGTTTTAAGAGAGTGCATGAAATTTTATTATCGTAATATTGGCAGACCACATTGCTTTTGCATAGTCTATTGTTTTTTTAATAAATAAAAAAAAATGAACTTCTATTGGCAACATACACACTCCGAAAGCCATTTTTAGGTTTGAGAGTGCAAGCTGGTGAGTTTAGTTTAATTATCAGAGATACAATTTTATTCCTCAATGGTTATACAGAGATAAATAGCAGATTGAAACTCACCTCCTGTAATCTCACCATTCCAATAAAAGTATACAACAAGCATTAAGAAATAGATGTATTGTGAGACAACCAACACCGCTGCGGCTATTCTAAAATTAGAACAGGTAAATGGTCACCCCATACATTTACTGTTCCAGCTCTAACGAGCCAAAACTCGACACTAAGGCTCAGTCTCAATACATATATGTTTGTAGGCGTAAGGGCGGACACGGTCTTGACATGTTCTGGGACGGCGCTGCTACCCTAGATAGTAATAACTTCCAGGAGTTTTGGCTTGTTAGAGCTGGAACAGTAGGTGTATGGGGTGAAAAGATTACAATATATCGGATAGCTCTCATTATTGTTTTGCCATACTCAAAGTTTTGTTTCACTTATGCTTTGCAGGTTGAAAGTATTGTGCACTTAGATCATGAATAAATAAAATTATTGGGAACAAACATGATAGGACACTGTGACATAAACGTTATAGTTATCAGTAACTATTAACATTACAGGAATGTAAGTGAGATTGAATGTAACTTAATACCTTAATCCTCCATCTAAAACTATTATGAAAATATAATTCAGTAGAAAGTTTACAGCAACCGTGAACGCCAACATTATCAGTACGACGCACACATGACCTCGACACTGTAAAAATCGGCTTAAAACAAGCGACCACAATAAAATCTGCAAATAGGCAAATAAAGATAAACATGCCTTTTAGTAAGAGATAACGAGACAACAAAATTAGGAAGACATGGCGTGTAGACGAAAGTATTAAAAAATAGTTCAGAATAAAACTTACAGGTACACCCGCTATGTAAACCATACAGAATCTTCCAGCTAAACTAAATATATAAAAAAAAAATATTCAATTGTTCAAAATCTTATAATACTATAACAATACGTACAAGTTTATAGTAAAAGGTATTATTTACAAAGACATACATTATTATATAGTATATATATATATAGTATATATATATGTAGTATATATAGAGTATATATAGTATATATAATATATATATAGTATAGTATATATAGTATATATAATATATATATTATACATGTATAGTATATATAGTATATATAATATATATATTATATATATATTATATATATACTATATATATACTATATATACTATATATATACTATATATACTCTATATATACTACATATATACTATATATATACTATATAATAATGTATGTGTTTGTACAATCATAACATTCTACCGGGCCATACCACAACTTGCTAATACAAAAAACTAAACCTTGATGATTTCATGTATAAGATTTTGAATGAGAAGATGATGTACAAGAGCTATAGAAATAACCGTTTTATTTTATTATACTTTAATCAACCTTTAATGATTGTACATTGTCTTCTCATTGTTTTTACATTTTATTTTACTTGGAGAATACATGCAGATCCCATCATATATATATATATCTGTCTCTTATTAAATAATAATAATAATAATAATAATAATAATAATAATAATAATAATAATAAATAATAATAATAATAGATAATACTAGTGGACATTTATAAGCTGTCGGTGTCCACAAGGTGCAATCCTAGTGCCAGAACCAACAGGAGAGAAAATAAATATGAAAGAAAAAGTTTAAAAAGGAAAAAAACAAAAACAAATTACTAGGAGAAATGTCGGTTAAAGTCGTGTTTCTAAATCTTATCTACTGATCAATAATATTTAAATTGAAAATGACAAGATTAGTTTTGATAGGGTATATTTTTCATCTTGATGAGAAAGCTATAATTATTATGACATGAATATTAATAAAAGATAAGTATTCTTACAAGCTTATTTCAGGATCTTGGTATAGAAGTATCAGAATATTTTCCATATTTAGCAATAATGGGCAGATTAGCAGTGATATGATGATACACAGTAATAATGCTTTCTGCAGTATAATTTCTTGTTTGTAACGCAGTTGTTCTCCATTGCTCTAAAAAGTTAGCATTTAATGGTTAGAAACAATTCACAAAGCGCATTTTGTGTTTACAATGTGTATGACCCATCTGACGTGCTATGTTTAAGCTGGGCACTCACTGACGGTCGTACGGCCGTCGCACGACGAATTCAACTCCGTTCGCTGTGAGCGCTAGACGCTTGCCGCCGCAGCTGATTGTCGGTGGTCGCCTGAACGGATCGTCATTAAAAACGATCAGTTGCGGGCGCGTCGTCGCGTTGCATTCTTAATAAAATAGCGTAGACCCACGACCGTCGGGGCGTAGTGAGTGCCCGGTTTAAAAGAATAGGCATAGATAATGCCATCTTCCTTTTCGCATCATTAAATGCCTTGTAATAATTAATGTACGGTATTTTTTCAAGGTGTCATTTAATGCATCCCGTGGTCCACGTTGCACTCAATTTTCGTTTAATTGTCTTTTAATAAATAAAAAAATATTGTATTTTTGCTTGTCTTTTGTCTAAACACAAATGATATACACAAATCCAATTTCAAGTACTCAAAATGTTGCCCTCTAACGGCGCCGTCATTGCTGGGTATATTTATTTGTAACTTAATTAACTAACTTGAATATACAAACTTAGCAATTCAAATATGTAAGTAAATTTTCATTGTTTTAAGATCATAGCAGACAGGCAATGTGTAATTGATTCTAAAATACTTAGCCAATATACTCACATTTGAAATGTACGTGTTGCAGACGGTAACTATTCCAAATCCAGGTAAAATGCAAATTGTTGTTATAATCTGAAATATGGTGGTATCTGTATAACTAAGAAAACTCTAAACCATCTATTGAAAATCTTGAAAAAAAAACTGTACATAGGCCTATATATTTATATATATATATAAATCATATTATATTATATAATATTTGTTAATTGCTGATCTTTTATATAATATATGCATGTGTAAATGTATACATATTGCAATAGCGAAGGACGATTATATCTGTTTTATTTAAAACATTACCCAAGATTACCAATATGGATAAAGAAAGAACGATATAACACTTAATTATCATCACTTTGTAAATTATGTACATTTTATTATCAAATAATATAAATGAAGAGAAAATTACTATTGACACTTTCATTGACATAATTATACATGCCAAATGGCATTCACTGTTTGCATCATGGTACAGAAATAAGTTTAGGTTAAATTTAAAAATTATTCTTTTCACACATAAAGCTTATATGGACATGCTCTATCTCTCTTTACCCATCTCACTACTATCTTTACGTTTCACGAGACAGTCGAGCGTTTTCATGTTATCAGTATCTAGAATGCTTCATGTATTTACCGTTTTATTTTACTGCTCCGAATATACGCAACTCTCTTCCATATAAACTTAGATTAAATTCTTATACTTATGCATTCGGAACATCTTAATCAATAATTCTTATTTTTAAGCAGTACAACAAATATTTTTTCTAACAGGTGCTATACAAATACTAATACAATTTTATTAATGATAATTTACTTACTAGGTCTGCAAAAGATACAGCCGCCTTTTCTGTTTTATCATGACGACCCACAAATAGGACACTGTTCGTTGACAATGCGCATTCAAGTAGCATGGATGCACTCTAAAAGTAGGGTTAAAAAATCTCGAGAAGAATAATCACTGCCACATTTGAAAAATAAATCTAAATTAATGTTTAAATGTTTCCTACATAGGCCTACTTCCTATGAAGAAGAACAAAATTTAGTTTAATTAGAACTTAACCAAATGAACCAGGCGTGTATCCCGAGCTAAAGCTAAATATCCCACATATGGTGTCTATGGGACAGATTTTCAATCTGACAAAATGTTTTTTCATGATGATGATGATAATGATGACGCTTCTAATGACGATGACAGCACGATATGAGCCATTTGGGATTAATGCGTGCAAAGTGAGCGAATGGCTGGAGACAGGGAACCACCAACATGCCCCGTCAAAAATATACGATGGATCTGATGTTGTAAACTGATTTTGAGAGTTTTCTGTAATCCTTTTTTCTCTAGAGCAAAACAAAACATTAGGGATACAGGTATATAACTTATGTATCTTTGGCCAGGTAATCGCCATTGGGATTTAGCAGCGGAGGAAACCCCTGTAAAAATCCAGTGGTTCTAAAGTATTATGGAAGAATATTTTAAATTATTTTGTTTTACAATTTCTCTAATACTCCGAGTTGAAAGAGTAATTATGAGCCTAGGTAGTTGACCAGGGGGGTTTGGTTTTAACAACGTGCGTGCCGATAGTTCAGTATTAAACAAACTTGTACTTTAAGACCACGAATAGTAGAGAATGAGAGAAACAGGTCCTCCCATTCATTGCATGTGTATCTTGACAAAAACTTTTTTGAATATTGGGTAATGAGTATATACAGAAATGCTTTACAAACAATTATGAAATTTAAGGAGTGGAGTAGTTGGACGAGTTGGTCCCTTTGATGGCCCTACCCATGAGGGTCCAGTAGGTTCCTCGCTGTGTAGCACCCTGATCCAAAAGGGCTTTAATACATAACAGCATAATGTGTCTCTGACATCGACTGTATGACATATACATTAATCAAGTGTGGGTGGGGTGCCCAGCCGACCAGGGCCACCCTACATTTGACACAATTAAAAACACTTCAAATATTCAAATTTTAAGTCTGAATGAGTGCCATTTCCGGGCATCTAGAGGTGCCATAATCATAATTTGCTTTGCGACTCCCCAGTATAGAATAGACTATAGGTCCTTGATTGCGACTCCCCAGTATAGAATAGATTATAGGTCCTTGATTAGACCTTTGCGATGTCCAGTAAGAGGAGGGGTGTTTAAGGGAGGAGGAGCATAGCTCCCGACAGGAGGAAGAAGTCAATAATTTTGTCTAGGAACACGGCTTTGAAAAAGCATTTTGACCGTCTGAGAGTGCCATTTCCGAGCGTCTAGATGGGCCTATTCCTAAAATTTGCTCCAAGGACCACCTTAGTGGCCCTTCGGTTACCCAATCCATAGGGTCCAATAAAGTCCTCGCTCTATAGCACACTGGTCCAAAAGGGCTTTGTTGATACATAACAGTATAATGTGTCACTGACATCGGCTGTAGGACATATATCATATTAATCCAGTGGTGGTGGGTTGCCCAGCCGGCCAGGACCCTCCTACATTTGTAAACATTTTTGTTTTAAATGGAGATAAAATATTCAAGTCTGAATGAGTGCCATTTCTGGGCATCTAGAGGTGCCATAATCAAAATTTGCTTTGCGACTCCAAGTATAGAATAGGTCCTTGTTTAGACCTTTGCAACGCCTGTGAGTGGAGGGTTGTCTAAAGGAGGGGGAGCATAGCTCCAGTCGGGAGGAAGTCGATAATATTTTCGAGGAACACTGCTTTTAAAAAGCATTTTTACCATCTAAGAGTGACATTTCCGAGCGCCTAGAGGGGCCTATTCTTAAAATTTGCTCACCTCAGCCCCAACTATGGTGGGGCTGACGTGGGTATGGAATACCTATTGCCACCGCCCCCCCCCCACCCCGTCAGAAAATTTCGGAATCCGCCCCTGCTTTTATAAAACACGAATTCAAATACAAGGAGTACATCAAGATTTATATCATCTCTTTTAAAATCTTGATTAAATCAACTGCACAAGTAACAACAATATTTAAATGGTAATAATTAAGTAACAAAAAAAAAAAAAAAAAAAAAACACAATATGAATTACATACATTAAGCCATTAAGTTTACTTTATTTGAAATTTGCTCATTTTAGTTACTATTTTTTTTTCTCATATATAATTTCAATTACACATTTTGATTTATAATACATTTTAATGTTTCATTTTACTTATTTTAAGGAAGTAGTTATTCCTACGATATTTATTGAAGTATAATTGGTAAGAAATAATTTTTGCCCTGGCTCAGTGTTCTTATTAAGCCGATTTCAGTCTTAAATGTTCTTATTTCGTTCATATATTTACACACTTTTCAAACATACAAAATTATTATTTTACAGCAGTACATTACTGTATTATAAGGCATTAACATGAAACTTATTCCTCCATGGTATACCATTATCTCAATATTGTTATGTGTTTTATTATAATTAATTTGATAATAACAAAAATAAATAGTAACTAAAAATGAGCAAATGCAAATAAAGTAGACTTAATGGCTTAATGTATATAATCCGTTCCATCATATAATAATAGAACTTACGGCTTGAGCACCTTTAAATCCGCTGCTGCTTGTCTCTGGAACAATCTACCTTTTTCAGTAAGATCATCTAATTCTATCGCGGCATTTAAATCTTTCCCGAAAACTCATTTATTTAATAACTAGTTCAGCGTATACTGCGCCTTTGATCATTGTTCTTTGGAATTGGCGAATTACTAAATTCGTATTATTATTATTATTATTATTATTATTATTATTATTATTATTATTATTATTATTATTATTATTATTATTATTATTCATATTGTTTCTTTTTTTAATGTTTGTTGTTGTTACTTAAATATTACCATTTAAATATTGTTGTTACTTGTGCAGTTGATTTAACAAAGATTTAATAAAAGGTGTTATAAAGGGGTGGAGGAGTGGGGGAAAATGTCCGGGAGAACTTTTCTATGTGGCCAACAGTCCGGGGGGATTATTTCGACATTAATTATTTCATGATTATAACATAATTAATGTTGAATAATATAATAATAATAATAATAATAATAATAATAATAATAATAATAATAAATAATAATAATAATAAAAATAATAATAATAATAATAATAATAATAATAACAATAACAATAACAATAACAATAATAATAATAATAATAATAATAATAATAATAATAGTGTAGTTTTATATAGCGCACATATCCATCTAATGTAAGATACTCAGGACGCTTGATATGAGGACTAGGAACACGATGTCGTGCATTTCGATACTTGGAGTAATTATACTATCCCATACTGATCTTGTCTGGAATCTTATCGACATATTATCACGAGGCCCACAAGTTACCGAAATATGAACAATAAATACTGTAGTTAAAATGTAGAGAAACTTACCAACTTCCAACCAACATTCAACAGTTCTTTTGTTTCACATATAAATTTTGAAAATGTAATTGGTAAACATATAGCGGAAAGAAATTTTCTGATCAATGTCGGCATTATAAAAACACTCTCAATGACTACTACCAGCACCAGGTTTTGAATCACTCGAGTGACTTATGCTGTAACCATATTTAAAGCATAATCAGGCTACCGCGACGAATAAAAACATAGTTTAATTAGCACGATTTTTTTTTCTCGAAATTACCGACTACAACTTTTGTCACAATGTACCGAATTAGCTTCTACACCTACTTTCCAATGCGCAGTGTGTCTGCACATTTTGTTTTGTTGTGACAGAGACCATCAATTCATCACTGTTACAGGCCTACGCAATGTGTATAAGAATAGGTTTAGCATATTCAAAGATATTGAAATCAGTTGTTTTGAATCGGATTAGAGTTTCCAACCAAGCCCCAGTGGTCCAGTTGGTGAAGATGTCTATAGGCCATAAAGAAAATAACCCAGATTCGACTTCATTTTCACTTTTACTTTTCATCTACCCATACATATAAAATAAAACCATAGAA
>NW_022702824.1:87867-90923 GCF_011630105.1 Anneissia japonica | reverse complement strand
GGTTATTAATTTTATAATAATTTTTCAAAATAATGAAATTTAAAATGTATAATCATTAAATCGTTTTTAAACGCTTGAATGTACCAAATGACTATGTTATTTTACTACAGGGATTTTAATTTCATTTATAAAACGCCCTGGTAATGTATAAACCCTAGGGTATTGTATTGTATACTGTAAAATATTGTTTTCTCCGTGTTTTCTCTAGATTGCTGTTCAATGTATTGCTTTCACCCCTTTTCACACAGCGAAGCACATGTTTTGTTGCGTCGTTGATTAACCATGGCCTCTACCATTCCATATGGGTTATTAATTTTATAATAATTTTTCAAAATAATGAAATTTAAAATGTATAATCATTAAATCGTTTTTAAACGCTTGAATGTACCAAATGACTATGTTATTTTACTACAGGGATTTTAATTTCATTTATAAAACGCCCTGGTAATGTATAAAAATAGTTTTCAATTGTGATACGCCACGGCGTATCAAGTGGACTTGGAACGTCTTTCTTACAGTGTGCTGCATCGCCGGCTGGAAGTTTAGGGCCTGTGGTTTTGACATGCTTTATTAATGTCCATAGCGCACACTAAACTATGTGCTTTTGGAGCATTTTGGGGAAATTGACTCTCCTTTTTTCCATCCCAAACAAAATATTATTAATAAATCAACATGGTCCATCTCAGTCATCATAGTCAGTCACAAAATTAGGCTAGGAAGTTTGTTTTCAGCAGCAGACACACACTACAGAACGGAGTGCGTCAAAAGGAGTGTTTGCTAATTTTTATAAGGAATCATGAAACGTCCTAGAATAGGCCTGACTTTTTTTCGTCCGCTGTTGCAAAGAAGGGTTATTGATTTCAAAATCAATTAGCCTAGCCTAGATGCTGACTAGCTTGGTTCTGCTCGTTCATTTAGACAGAATTATATCCCGATGACAACAAACTAGTGTAGGCCTAAGTACAGTATTACGTACTGCAGGTAGTAGGCCTAGGCTTTTGTTGTAAAAGTTGAAGTGCATGTACAAAATGCACCATAGACCTATGTTAAAAAAAACCATTTTGTTAATTATTATTGGTTGGCCTGGGACCGAGGCAGGCAGGATAGCTTTACCGTCGAAAGTCCTGGAATTCGACGATGACGTCAGTGCACGTTTACAAACGCCATTAATTAGAATGAAAATAGGCGCGCTGAATTTCGTTTTTTTTTTTCATGAAAGATAGAATTTATCGAACATTTATCTATATAAAAACAAGATTAATATTGTAGAAATTGTATTTCTAAAGATGCATATAATTCATATTTCATTTGGCAGACAATAAATATTCAGGAAAATATAATAAAAACGATTATTAATTCTAAAATGTGCATCAAATCTCAGCTATTATTAATCAGTACGGTATGTAGCCTATTATGTTTAAAGTATTAAAATAATAATTTCGCATTAGGCCTAGTATATAACAAATAATTGTATTAAAGTTTACGTTTTCATGATGTCAGATAACGTATTGAACTTGCTATATTTTGGGCTCTTGAATTTAACGATGGCCCTGTCAGTAGTAGGCCTAATGACAATATTTGTGCTTTTTTTAGTCATGTAGTAAAAAAGTACTATTATTTTCAGTGTACAAAATGAGAGTCAATAAGATGTAGTAGAAGAAGAATAGGAAGAGGAAGAGGAGGAAGAAGAAGAACTTAGCTTTTTTTTTAAATAATAATAAATGTGTTGAATATATTGATATTAATTGTGCGATGAGGGTTTTTTTTTTTTTATATCTTTCGGTGTTATTTAAACATGCCAATTCTCAGAAAATATTTTCTAATTTTATTATATTACCACCTTTTTATTACATACCGGTAGATCTTTTTCAAAACATAACTGCTTTAAAACATCATTTATAGACCCATTAAACCCCACCGTGGCCCTTAGGCAGACCCATGGACCCCACGCCCAGAGAACCCCCCCTTGAGATGACCTGGCTACGGGCCTGTAGGAGAGAGAGGTACATTCCCAATACATTATGGTCTTCCACTTCTACATGATACAGTGCATAGCAAACGTTATGTAACCACTAATAATACTCAGGTCCAGTGGCGTAGGTATGGGCAGTGCAGTCAGTACACAGCACTGGGGCCCGGGGCTATTGGGGGATCATTCAATAGGTATAATGATCTAAAAATTTAACTTTAAAAAAATCCTATTCAAACTTTAAAAGGACCCTTCAATAATATTAGGCTTTACAGGCTATAGTTATTGATTATATTCATTACAATTTACCTACCTATTTCCCAAACGCTGCAAGTAAAAAAAAACAAAAAACAATACAAGCACTTACGTATACGATGGACTAATATACTTTTTGAAAGCACATTTCTAAAGCAATACAATATCGTCACGCACATTTTGTGTTTGTGGTACAGTATTTTAAAGTTGGTTAAACTATTATTGTGTACGTTTTCAAACACTTCAGATCATCATAACTTCATGAATAGATTTTAGATTCAGTTCACTGCAAGTAGGTCGATGACTGTTCTATTATTGAATGGTAATTGTTATCATCGTGATGGAATAGACAATACCTGGATTTGCGTCAGGAGAATCAAAGGGGCCTATGTATTTTGCCCAATTTGTCTTGAAAATGTATTGAATACGGTACTCAGTGCGTGATTCACTAATACACTTTTTGAAATCCCATTTCTAAAGCAATAAAATATCGTCACGCACATTTGTATTTGTGGTATTTTAAAGTTGGTTCAACTATTATTGTGTACGTTTTTAAACACTTCAGATCATCATAACTTCATGAATAGATTTTAGATTCACTTCACTGCGAATAGGTCGATGACTGTTCTATTATTGAATGGTAATTGTTATTATCGTGATGGAATATACAATACCTGAATTTGCGCCAGGAGAATCAATTAGGGGGGCCATATATATGTGTAATTTTGCCCAACCTGTCGTGAAAATGTACTGAATACTCAGTGCGTGTGAAAACACTTGCAAAATATATTTGCAAGTTGTTCTCCAGTGGGACTCGAACCCACATTCTCCA
>NW_022702824.1:85375-87858 GCF_011630105.1 Anneissia japonica | reverse complement strand
ACATTCTCCAGATCACTAGCCTGGCATCATGCCTTTAGACCACCGAGCTTGCACCTGATGGCCAGGGTTGAATTCGAGCCAAAGTAAGCAGCGAGTACTATTTTTGCAAGCGTTTTCACATGTACTGAATATTCAGTACATTTTCACGACGGGTTGGACACAATTCCACCTATATGTTCTATTGATGTTTTCAATATTATAATATATCATAGATTCATGAAATGCTTAATAGGCCCTAAACGATAACATGACTTGACCATAGTTTGTTATCAATACCGTATTCTTTAATTTTTTAAACAAAATATTTTTTAGATATTTCTGAGCGTTACCCCACTAGAGGCTCTGTCTCTATGTCCGATCAGGTGCATTTTTACCAATTTTACATAGGGCCCGGCAGTTATCTATGCCATAGTCACCAACCGTCACACATCACTTCAAATTGATATTGGATGAAACGCATTTTGCAGAAACACATGCGAGGTCATAAATGTGTCACGCATTTAGCACTTGCGTGATAAGGAATTATCACAAAATCAGGGGAAAACGTATTTGAAATTATAAGAAATTGGTTTTATTAAAAATATAAAAACGGTATACAGTAGCTTGAGTCATTAGGGAGCTTTCTTTATCTCGTTCGAGAATCAATTCACAGAGAAAATTTCTCCTTTCCGACCAAAACAACCCAGCCAACCACGCACTTGTAGAATCTAGTAGTCGCGAGCAGTCTTGCGAGTTTATTGTTACAACCAACCGTTTAACCCGAACTTCCGCAGGGGTTCCGTAATAATATTGTATACACTCGCGTAGGTCCTATAAGTTGACCCGTGTATAAGACGACCCCCGAGTTTTAGAAAATTTTTGGTTGATATTTGTATGTCTGGCGTATAAGACGACTCCCTGTTTCATGGTCGAAATTCCTAATTTTTTGTGGTCCTGTGTACTGCGTCTAGCTGGATAAATGGAGCCAAATGCAAGGGTAATCTTCCAAATAATACCATTTTAAGAGTTTTTAAATCTTCACCACCAAAATCGTATTTTCCCATATTTAAAATTGCTTTCATTGATACAACATTTAGTTACTTCATTGCAGTAGTAAGCTAGCGTGTTAAGCTGTTTTTTCACTAAGCGAACTTATTCGCGCGAATCAAAGAGTCGGCTCGCTTCCTAAGCTCTGATTGGTCGCGCATTTTTTCGCTTCTCAAAAACTCCGATAGGAATGTGAATGCGCATGTGCATAAGCCGACGCTTTGGATTCGCGCGAATAAATTCGCCTAGTAGAAAACTAGATTTACGGACGATCCGCACATAAGACGAACATCCGCACATAAGACGAACATGAATATAAAAATCTAAAATCTGAATGTCGTGCGTATAAGACGACCCCCTTTTTTCGATCGTAGTTTGCTATTTTAATCCTCGTTTATACGTGAGTATAGGCCTATACGGTATTTGTTTTAAAAATCTAGGTCACCTGAGCGTTAAAGGATTCCCCATACAGTGGCGGATTCAAGGGGGAAATTTTCCATGGGGAGGACCTCCGGACCCCATTTCATTTTGGGTATTTTTGGAAACGTTTTGAACCCCCCTCTTCCAAATCATGGATCCGCCCCTGAATCATGTACCTCTGTTTGCACTAAACACTTAATCTATGTTCCCCCTTTAGCTGATGTGAGGTAAGAGAGTTTATTTAAAAGATAAGTTACATTTAATAATTTAAATTGTTCGGATGAAATACATATTTTTTATGAAGTTCAATGGCATGTATTTTATGGTGATAGATTAATTTAAAAGAATTTTAACATTGTTCTGTGTATATTATTTGAATTTCTTCAATTTCAAACGAACGGCCCCTGATTTTCCTGTAATTTTTGCAGTATTTCAAATGAATATGTACCCACATAACTGTCTTCTAACCGGATTAAAATCTGGCCGAATTTTGGCCGATATTGAAAAAAAGTTTGGCCGAATTTGGCCGTGAGATGGCGTGTGTTTGGCCGTGAAGCCTGTCGACTATCTGGCAACCCTGCTATTTTCTATCAAAGTAAAAGTTAGACGCTTGACTCTGGTCCTGTACTCAATGGGCTATGGAATATTTATTGAATTATTATCTCTTAACATATTATCATTATTTCATCCTTTAAATTGCTTTTTCTATCCATTGATTTATTGTCTATAATTTGTTCGGATATTAAATAGTTGGGAATAACCTTGCATTTAAAATATATTATGGTAGGCCTATATCAAAAATAAGTGTACAATAGGCCTACTATTTGTAGCCCTATTCATAAGTTCAGTGACCGCCAATAAATACTCAACATATACGATGAATATCAGAATTTAGTGCACTAGGCTAAGCTAGGGTGGCATTATTTTTCCCCCATTTATTTTCATTCATTCTCTGTAGGTCATTTTGAAAACAGACATTGGGCCTGGGTATAGAGGAATGGCGTTTTCGGATACGGTAGCCATTTTTGGCCTAAATT
>NW_022702824.1:81684-84755 GCF_011630105.1 Anneissia japonica | reverse complement strand
AGATGTGTCTGCACACACACAGTAGATCTTGATCACTAATTAGGCCTATGTTCATGTAATAAACTGTTTACGCTAATTAACTTTAATTTATGTTCTACTGAATGAGCTGTTCTTGTTTGATTTTTAATTTCTGTTCACTTCCTTGTCTTGTCTTGTCTTTATTGTAATTAATTTATTTGTATCGTACCAAATCCATTTTCAAATATATATAACAAATATAAAATATAATTGAAAATGAGACTTTAAGAAAATAATAAATACAAGATTTAATTGCACACAGAAATTCAGAGACTGATATTTTCTTAGTTTATTCTATGCTTTTCCATGGTAACGTCAAGTCGTTATTACTGGGCGCCGTACAAAGGGTACGGCTATGCATAACTCGGCCCGCAGCAAGATCAATGACCCTTAATAGTCAATTTCCATAGCAGCAGAACCGTGGGACTGTTCCTATAAATAGTTCTAGAAGAAGCAGGTACTGGCATTAAATTGCGTTTATCCTGTCACTACGAATTTATTCCTCCATGCTCATGGCAACAACATGAGTTTGGCCTGGTTAACACTGGGCGGCGTACAAAGGGTTTGAGCTATGCATGACTCGGCCGGCAGCAAGATCAATGACACGTACACTTTGATTGTCTGTATTTCCATATCAGCAGAGTGTGGGAATGTTCCTATGAATAGTTCTAGAAAAAGCAATATACTGGCATTAAATTGCGTTTATCATGTCAATATTCATGGCAAAAAGTTTGGCCTGATTATAATACAGTATAAAAGTGTATATGAAATTTCAGTGGGTTTCGAGTCTTAATATTCGACATTTCAGTTTTAAATTTTACAGAATAGCTCAATAACAAATGACAGGATATAGTATTAAAATTAATTCATAATAATGAATGAAACTTATGACAAAACATAGAAAAGCGCGTTGTAGACGGGTATACGCGTTGCTTTATTTTGCGAGGCTCCCTTAGCATTTATTACAGTCTTAAACAAATAGAAATCTAGTGTAACAGAAAAAGATGCTTCCGTTGCGTTTCAGTTGTGTCACAAAATACTAGTATAGCGGTCTTGGTTGCAGGAATCAGGGTGGTTGAAATAGGGGTGTAAGAAGGTATGTTGTTTCATGTTGATGTTAAGGTTTGTACCGTACAGGTTTGAATAACTAATCGCCAAATGGAAGACAGGCATGGGGGAACGGTAAAATGTTTGTCTTTCTTCCGTGTGAAACCAAAGAGTACGGTATGAACAAAGATAATTAGTAGCTAGAAGAAGATAGAGCATTCTCGCGATGAAGTGGAACGTCTGGTTGATATGCATTGTGGGAGGACGGAAAGCATTTTACTCTGTCCGCGCGGCGGCGCTATATATTATTTATAATAAAGTGGCCGCTTGCGTTCGCTTGTTTTCTGTAGTTTCTCCACTCCATCCTTAATCAATGGGCACCAAAGATCTTATAAACACAAGATAGCGTTCTCCGCGATTTACGCGTAACAAATAGAAGCGTCGGTCAAGGTTCAAAAGTTTCCAATTTAGCAAGAGGGCGCCATTCATGCGCTATTATACCAAAGAGAAAAAGTAATCAGCTTTGGAAGAGGGCGTCCTATCTGTTGCCATGGATCTGAGATGGTTCCTGTTCTGCTGTTCATAGGATTGATACCCTAATGGTAAAGTCTAGCGGTCAAGGGTCAAAAGTTTCCAATTTAGCAAGAGGGCGCCATTCATGCCTTATTACAGAATTTGCACGCGTAAATCGCGGAGAACGCTATCTTGTGTTTATAAGATCTTTGATGGGCACCAAGATGGCAGATAGAGGGCGGCCAGTAGTCACGTGAACTGAACCGCTCATGTCGCAACTCTCTCTATATTATAGGAACTCTAGTTACGTTGAATCTATAGCGCCACCAATCGTCACTGCCTCAAACGACCAGGAAAAAAAAAAATTCGAATCCCGCTAGAAGGAGGGCGGAAGTTTTAATGCAAGTAAGCGAAAAGCTCATTCTTTACCTAATAATTAGGTTCTTTGGTATAAATAGAACTATTTATTTTTGTTCTATACTCTTTGGTGAAACGTAAGATTTACGCGAATGTTACTTCTACCAAAGATAATAAATAGCAGAAGATAGAGCAGCTTCCCAAAATAGTGGAACATCCGGTAGAAATGTATTGTGGGTACACGGAGAAAAATTTTACTGCACCCGTGCGGCGGCGCTATATAGTAATAACAAAGAGTATAAATAGAACAAGAGAGGAAAGTCCCGTTCGTAAAAACGTCACGCCTGTGTAGGACGACCACTAACGGTTGTATGTTCTTTTTATTACCCAGTGCAGCGCTGCGCAGCGCGGTAGAAGTACGCCCGCTATAAACTCAGTAAGCAGAAAACCAAAGTACAGTATCTTGTGACCGTGCGCGGTGGAGTACTGGGTAATAAAACACATACAAGCGTTAGTTGGCGTCCTACACTAGCTGCGGATGGGCGTATCGTTTTTTTACGCTCTAAATGAGCGTTGTTGGCTCTCTTGTTCTATTTATACTCTTTGGTAATAATAAAGGCGCCGTTCTGGTTCGTTTGTTTCCTGTAGTTTCTCCACTTAGTAAAATTTTACTGCAACCGCATGAGGGCGAATGTTCCATCAATTTTAACGCGAATACGCGGAGTAGCTCATTCTTCTGTTATTTAAGTTCTTTCAAAGAGTATAAATAGAACAAGAGAGCAAAGTCCCGTTCGTAAAAACCTCACGCCTGTGTAGGACGCCAACTAACGGTTGTATATTCTTTTTATTACCCAGTGCAGCGCTGCGCAGCGCGGCAGAAGTACGCCCGCTATAAACTCAGTAATCAGAAAACAAAAGCACAGTATCTTGTGGAGAACAGATAAACAGACAAACCTACAGTGCGCGGTGCAGTACTGGGTAATAAACATAGAGCTATTAAAAAACTAGAGTGCTGACAAGATGGCGGAGCAATGCAGAGTTGTGTATGTGTACCATCCAAGATGGATGCCGTAGGAAAGCGCCACCTTCAGGCTTAGTATACATATTATTACCATAAATAAGCCCTCTGACTGAAT
>NW_022702824.1:69912-81589 GCF_011630105.1 Anneissia japonica | reverse complement strand
GGGAAATTTGATTGGCTGAATCTATGGCAGCCATCTTGGATGGTACACACACACAGCTCTGCGTATTTCGAACATCGAATGCATTGCTGTTAGCGCACTAGTATTCTTATTATATCTCTATGGTAATAAAACACATACAAGCGTTAGTTGGCGTCCTACACTAGCTGCGTAGAGCGTATCGTTTTTTTACGCTCCCAATGAGCGTTGTTGGCTCTCTTGTTCTATTTATACTCTTTGGTTCTTTGCTTCTAGCTCGGCGTCCAATGGAACTCGCGATCGAATTCGAAATCAGCAGTATCGCATGCGTTCAGTTTAGTTCAGGATCCGCGTGTGCTGTACTCTATCGTCGGCGCACACAGTGTTTAGGTTTAAACCAATAAACCACCAAACTAGCAAAACCAGTGGTATAAAAATAATATTATTTTTTTAATTATTGTAATCAGGATGCAGCGGTGTACGTTAACTAGTTGATTAAAGTAATCATTCATCAAAATTCATGAAGCGGCTACGACAACTATTAGCTAAAATCAGTAATACTAATACAAACAATGTAGGGCCACCATCAACGGAAGACAATAGACATATTACCGTCAACGGAAGAGTGGAATACATTGCTGATGATGGTAAAGTTTTAAGGAGAAGTCACTTTACACTTCAAGGTAGGCCGAGACCAGAAAGCCAGGCCAATAAATATGTCGGTGTCGATGATATGATTAGTGGTTCAACAACGTCACGCAGTGAAATAACTATAGGTTGTGGCATTCGGAATGTTGATACAGCATGTAGCATGAATATTGTCCAAGTAAACAAAATCGGTAAGATTTGCTCAGTTCTTGGTCTGTGTACTTATTAGGAGTAGGGCCTAGGCTAGGTATAGAACGAGCCTCTGAGATATCCCTGCCTACACAATTTAAATTAGCAAGGCCTAGGCCTAGGCCTAATTGCAGTATCGTTATAGGCCTAATTATAATAAAATATACTTGACGTCAACGATTACCTCCAAAAATGTAAGCAAACAATACCTCATTTATTTTCATTTTATTCATGCATAATTAGTAAAGTACACACTTATTCAAAATCATCTTGGCAGTATTTGTTACATAAAAATTAAACTTTTGTTTTAAGAGTAAATAAGATAAAATAATACTAATTTTAAAAAAACCAATTAGAATAATCACCAATTTCAAAAAACAAAAAAAATATTTTAAGAATAATGCCGTACATAGGCCTAACAATAAACATTTACATTATAAAAAGAAGTACAAAGTTAAAACATAAAATTTGGTGAGAGGAAAAACATCAACGCTTAAGAAACAGCATTATATAAACGCGATTTTATCGTTGAATCTCTGATTATGTTTCCAAAAATAAAATGTTACTTCGTTGGAGGCTTATTTAATTTTGTTTTTAATGCTAAAGCATTCTAAATTAGATAAACAGTAAACATTTTTTTAAATTACATAGACCTAATGTTATACCCTTTGGTCTATCTTGTTTTGTTTTTTTTTCCCTCCCATATATTTAACTCTGATTTTTAACGGTGATCATGCCTTAAAGTTTTCCTGCAAACATATTCTGGTTTCCATCCACACATTTTTCTTTTGTTTTGTTAATTTTTAAGTGTTACCCGGTATTCTTAAAACGAACTTATAGTCGTAGTTGAAGCTAAAATTTCAAAATTACGTCATTTCGTATTCTTAAAACGAAACTTGACTAGGTCACTACGACTAAATCACGCGAACCTCAACAAAAATGATACCTCCGCTGGCCGATTTTTTTAGTCAGCCTAGCTAGGGTCAGACTAAATCGCCGACTTGAAATGTTTACCTCACTAAAAACGTGGTTTTTGTAACTTACAATAGAGTGAAAAGAATAAAAGTGATTATATAACTAGGCCAGATGTATCTTCAGTGTATTCAAGAAAAGGGGCATTAAGTTTAGCTTCCAAAAGGCAAAATTAACCTATTTTGCTAGACACATGCAATGGTTTGCACGAAATCCTCTCACGTTGCGGTCACGTAGTTTCAGCACAACAACAATGATGGCGCCGCCCTCGATCGGGCTTAACTTAATAGTTCTCCTAAGGAAGCAATTTTTCAGTGCATTACACTTTAATACATTAATACCGTAAGATTTTCTCTATACGTTTAAATGCGTGCGTTGGCCGAGAAAACGTTGTCATGCGAAAAAAATGGCACACTTCAAAGTGTGCGCGACTGAACCGGGAAGCAAAAGATGGGGATGCCTAAGCTAGGGCCTAAAAATATGAGATGTTATTACAATGTCTCAGGCCTTGACTTTACAATAACATTTGTCTGGGTCGTACATGGAACTGCTCTTGATTCCAATTAATTTCCAGTATTTATAGCTCTGTAATTCCTGCAAACCGGGAGTATAATATTCCTCTGATTCCCCCAGCAAATCTCGCGAAGCTCGCGCGCGGGTCTCTCTCTTCCGGCAACAAACAGATATGACCTACGTTGACCTAACTGTTAAACTGTTGACCAATAATCAAGAAAATTTAGAAAACTGCAGTACGTATCGTGTAAAAGTCGATTTTCAAATAGTGCTGAACTTTTGGTTATACTGTATAAAAAACACCTTTATGTTGGTCCTATTTTGGTAAACTTTTAGTATGTTGTTTTATACACATAATTAAGTTTATATTTAGAACATAAAATGATTTGTTGCAATTTTGTCCAATGAAATCCGTATTTCTGGTAGACTATATGAATTATGAGGAAATATTTTTTTGAACGTTAGATGGCAGCTTAATACTCATCCGCGTTACCGGATCTCCAAAATTTCGTCTGCTTATACATGAGCTCTTTTCATTGGATAGTTTGATAGTCGTCGTTTGAAAGCCGTCTCCATTTGAACTAAAACCAGGAACTTGATTTAGAACTCCGACTACGTTTGTTTATGAATAGAAATTGAAGTTGATGTTGCAACTAGGACTAAATGAAGTTCTAGTTCAAAGTTCGACTGAAGTTCGTTTTAAGAATTCGGGTGTTGATATAAGTAACTGGTATCAATTACTTATATTTTCATAACACTTTTCTTTTGTTTTGTTTTTGCAGTATGTTTTTCTTATTAAATTTTCTTTCTTTACTTCAGTGTGTGCTATTCTGCGCATTCTGTGTATAGTATTTTTATCATGTTACCGGAAAAGCAAGTTTCGTGTACTGTACTCACTAAAATATGTCAAATGCAATAAACTTTGAACATTCAGTAAATTAGAGAATGTAAAATGTATTTCAATGTTTTAAATGCACTCTTTGCATTTCTTTAGATCACTCACGGAGCCCTTATCATCCTTTTAGACATCCTGAAACTTATAATAACAATAACTAGAATCTTTTGCGGGTGGAAAGAACATGACGATTCCGAGAGGGTTAAAGTGCCAAAAAATTGCACATTTAGCTCAGTTGAATTATATTGGTTAAAAGAAGATTTGGTAACCGTAGCTTACAGTACGCTCTTTGCGTTTCTTAATTGAAAACATTAATTTGTAAAAAAAAGAAAGAAGAGAATTGATGGTGTACTTTGGATGTCAAGTGCGAGAGTATATTCTTCCAGTCTTCACCATGGTTTGTATTGATGTTAAACAAATTAAGAATGTGGCAACTATAGATGGTCTGAAATAGTACACAGACTACACAAAATGGTATTCATAGTGCATCAGTTTGACGTTAAGACTTTGCATTTTATATGCGCCAAATAAATTGTAAAAGTTAGCTTAGCTTCTCAATGACCACTGTACCCACACTTAGCTACGAGCCTGCTTGGTACTTTTTACTACAACAGTTATTCCCTTGTAGTAAATGTTTTTAACTAGTACGGGTAAAATATCTCCAGTATTAATACGGTAGTTTCTCAAGTTAACAAGTTAACAGTCAAAAACGTCTCCAGTTAATGTTAACATTTCCAGCAATAAACAGCAGAATGGTTATATTAATAGCTCTTATAAATATATTTTTAAACAGATAATGCATCAAAGATTTATGCTATCAACATTGCCACGGGTGATGGTAGCACATTCACATTAACAGAAACAGGAAAAATTCTTCAGTATAACATTTACCGCCCTCTACCTGTCGCGACTGATGTTTTTCATGCATCTATGCTGGATTCCGGAGTATTGAGTTTTGGAGGAAAACGTGGTTATGTAAAAAATGCTGGTATCATAATGAAGTGTGATATATTTGATGCAGATTTACTAAGTTCGAGGCTTTTTGATTTAAGATTAAGGAGCACAGGGGCACGAGATCCAATTGTAAAAGTCAAGTTTTGGAACAGGTAATTACAACTAAGCCTATTATATTTTCTGACCATTAATTATAATGTGTGTATTTCAATACTAAAACTTGAAATATTATGCATATAGTACCGTATTTGAATAGCTTAAATTGTCTAAGTTATTATCTTTCAACAACATTTTAGAAGGAGATAATATGTTTTAGATTACCAAACGCATGATAATACCATTCCTATCATTTCCCAACTAAACTTTGAAAGTTATCGTGAAAACTGAATTGAATCGATGTGTCTTGCGTCGTACGACGCAGCCCGACGCGAATCATCGTCGGGGACAGTCTTGAGCCGTCGTGAGAAATATTAAACATGTTTAATATTCTACGACGCGACTGCCCACGACGCACACCATCGAGTCTGCGTTTAACTCACTTTAGCCTGGTTCTCACGAGAGCCCTAGTATCCGGATCGGGAGCTAACCGTTAGCGATAACCGTTACCACCTGCGTGAGAACGCCCGATCGGTTATAGCGCTAACCGTGAGCGGTATCCGGATACGCTAACGGTTAGCAAGCGCTATCGGTTAGCAAGTTGAGGGCGTTTCTATCATCAACCAATCACACGCACGCGTTTACAATTTCCAGTTTCTTATTGGCCAGTGATTCGATCATCATATTGTTGGTATCCGGATCGTGATTTTCTCGCATGGACGCACGGCAGCTAACGGTTAGCAGGATCCGGATCCTGCTAACCGTCAGCTGCCGTGTAGGAACATAGCCACAGACCCAATGCGACAACAAATCGCGTCGGGCTGCGTCTGACGACGCTGTCTTAGTTGGCCTTTAGTTGATGACTTAAGCCTGGCACACATGCGCTGACGGTGGGCCGCCGTGATTCCGCAGAGAACCAAACGCGAAGAGGCGCACGCAACGGATTGTATTTAATGATAATGTGCTCCGTTTGGCGTCCCAACGACAATCAGCAGGCGCCTCGCGTCATGAAGTGCTCACAGGTAGCATAGATTTTTCGATTCACATTCTATTTTTTTTAGAAAAAAAAATGTATGTGCTTTACTTTAATTATTATAAACCATGGAAAATATTGGCCTAAATTTCAGTTTTATGCAAAAGAATAAAAAAAATAAAATAAATAGAAATACAGTCTATTTCTCATAGGAGATTACCATTTCCTCGACGAATTCTTCGTTACTAGGCAAATTCAGAGGTTGTAGTTCGCATCCATGGAATGCTCTCGGTTTTACGTATACTTTATACACAGTCAATTAAGTGCGTCCTCTCTAATTACGTTAATTTTTGTACTCACTGCGTTCGATCGAGTAGGCCTGAGATATGTTTGTTTAATTGTCAAAATCTCGGTCAGAATCATTTTCTAACAAATTTGAAATAATTCCTATGAAATATTGTATTTCATAACTGTCAATACTAGCAACGGAAAACAACATATCGGCCGTTTTTATTTGTGATAACAGAACCTAAGGCTTGCTAGACCTAGCATAGCAGTTTTGGATAGGCTAATGTTTCCGGCGCCTACTATAATTCTTCGCAGACTTATCGTAAAATCAAACATAAAAAAAATCATCCGCATTTATTTTGAAATCAAATTTTATTTTACATATTATTTTTTCATGTTTAGGAATGTCTAAAGTTAAAGTTAAACTAGCGATTTCGTATTAATATAAATCTTTATAACATAAAAATCAGATTTTTCTTAACAATTGAAATTTTGCAGGGAATGGGGCTTTAAGAACCATGGATAAAAGCAGTTTATTAGAATATATTTCTTTGAAATGTGTAGCCCTGATTATATTTCTTTCATTCCTAGGATTCCAAACTTACAGCTGAAAATAAATGGTGGCGCTATTTCATTACCGGTAAGCAACGATGAACGTTTTAATGGCCCTGTATCCTGCCAGACTGTCATTTTGAGGCCGCCCATGGTGATTTTCCTCAAAAGTACCAACTACCTAACATTTCCAGTCAACGAAAACAACAGCTCTGAAGAGGATAATTCAAATCACAACGAACAGCGCATCACATAATGTTAACATTACAATATTTTGTTCGATCACTTATATTTAAGTTACATGTAGGCAAACATTTCGCCTTGCCATTGGCAGCAACACATACTTCTTTTCATAATTGTTATGGAATAAATGAGACTTAACTGGAAAAAGACTGTGCGTTCTTTGAGTATTGAGAATTCCGGGGTTGAAACTTATATCGTTTTGTTACGTGTAAATTGTGGAAATTCCACTTTAAGTTCGGCTGCGGCATAACGTGCTTCTCAACAATTTACAATGTACTTTTATTCTGTACATTATCTTTTACCCTTCGGCTTGGATTAAATTTTAACGTTTTACGTACCGTATCAATTTTTGCGATAAATTCTAATTTTTAAATTTAGCATTTAAAGAAACACGTATTGACTTTTGAAAATTCGGTTAGCTAATAATATTCAACTTAAAGGCTATACGATTGTGTTTAGTTAATAAACAATAAGATTCAACATTTGAATCTACTACTTGTATATTTTAGTACGTTAAAGTTTTTGTCTTTCAATAGAAAAATAGAAGGCGAAATTTATTTCCTTGTATACATAGATTGTGAAATTATTTGAAACCTTTAAAATGCTCATAGAAAAGTATCGAGATTGTAACACAATAGTTTCCATTTATTCAACGGTAATGGTTAGGACTTGTTTTGCGCATCATAGTCTCTATGCGTTGTAAACAGAGAAAAAAAAAACCAGAATAATACAAAATCTATCATTAAAATAACCAGAAAAGCTGATCAACAGATTATTGCAGAGAGACTAAAACTATTGCATCATTTAAAGCTTTATCCGCAACTATCAAATTTTATGTGAAAAATGTGTGTGATGTGCCCATATATGGGCATGATAATGGCATATAAAGGTCGGTACACAATCTCAAATACTTTCTTGAAAAAACAAAACAAAACTGGTGCCCATATAGTCATGATGTGCCTGTATCTCGGGTATTAAACCTTTTTAAGATGGTGGCCAGTTTTGATATCAGTGGCGGGCCGACCACAATGTGCATTTTCACCTGAAACCTGAATTATTTCTATCTGTCTTATGTAATTTAATAAGTTACTATAAAGTATGTTTTTTTAAAGTACAGTCACCCCAAACGCCAAATGCCATGTCACTCAAATGCTTAAGATAGTTGAAATTAAATATGGATTTCCAGTTTTACAGATTATACCACCCGTTATATCTTAAAGACACTTACATCGATCAACCGTTTGAAAAACTTTTATTTATGTCGTCATAATTCATAAAATGACGTATTATGTTGACAGACGTGACATGATAACAATATGAACGCAGCAAGTCATAATCCTATGATTGTGTACGTGACACTCATAACTATTTTTTCTTTTTCTATTTTTGATTATAATGTAAACATCCTATAAGTTTTCCATGTGATCGGATAAGGTATGTAGACGCCTTGAAATAACGTTTAAATGAATTTACGTCTTTATTTGAAACAGATAATTTACTCTTATTCGATGCAATACAGTACTCAATAATAAGAACACTATAGGCCTATCTGCAAATATAATATACTTAATTAACGGGAATAACAGTTTTAGGCTATATAACTGTAAATTTCATTGAGAGAGAAATAAAACAATTCAGTTTCAACCATCGCCAGCTTCTTCAGGTCAGAGGTGAACAGCTACCGTATCATTGGAATGTAATATTAATATTACGAAATTCTTACAAACAGGTGATCATTACTGTTTATAATTAATAATTTGAAAATGAAATAGGCCTACCATATTTTTATTTTTTATTAATTCAAATATGTGTCCAAAAAATCTGGCGACATTCTTAAAATTTATATGTATTTTTTTTTTATCAATTAAGCTCTGTCAAAAAACACAATCTTATTTCTTGTATTTTGCTAATTATGTTTAGGGCCTAATACGAATTTTCTTAGCCCACTGCACTCGGTACATGAAAGCCGGGCACACACTGTGCAGACTGTCGTTGGCCGATGATGGAGAATACGCGACCAGGCGAACACAGCGGATCGTTTTAATGACAGTGCGCTCTTATTGCACCCAACAAAAGCAGACGGCGTTGCGTTCGTCAAGTGCTCACCTACTAAGTGCAGATTGTTCCTTGCCGACTGTCGTACTACGCAATGTTTGACCGGCATTAGAAAACAAGAAGCTAATATTCTTTAAAACTCCGATTATCATTAGGCCTATTAGAGCAAATTCTACGTCACGTTTTTGAGATTTGAACTCTACAATTCAGCAGACGTACTGTACTTTTTTTTTCAGTGATGACAGTGCTACCCTATTTTGATCGAGCCAAACGTGTCTTCGAAAATTGAACACTTTCGCTCGATTGGTGTATCGCCAATATAATTATATCATTAAGCGATGCCAGTCATGAACATCAGCAACTCAGGCCTATAATTAGTAGGCCTATTTTCATCATTTATATGTAAGATAGAACTTTCTTTTTCATCATAATACGTAGGAGAAAGTTAAGGAGAATTACATCATACTTGGATTCCGGGTTGTCTTCGTTAATTTATGTCCCTATGAGGGCGTTCTCTACAATTCGATTGAGAGTAATCCTTACGAGATCATCAACATAATAGTCGGATAATACGGCACGAACATGTACTAAAGTACACAGTGTTGATTACTAATCAATTCCAACCAACTACTATGTTTATTTAGATCGACGGTTGGCAGGCATTTATTTATAGAGAAAATATTTATTTAGTTATTCGATTATTGACCGTAGCACTTGTTATCCGCTCTCCTATTGGCAGATTCTGGCGAACAAGTAGACCTACACTTTTAGGACAACAGAAAAAAAAAACCCATGTTACTGCATATTGCTTGAAAAGAGCGTTTCATCGACCGTTTATATATACCTATTGGAAAATGTAGCTGACGATAATCACAAATAGACTGAAAATAATGTAATTAACAATTTGTGTGATATCCCAAAAATATCAAAGGGATTTAACTTTACTCCGAACTGAATATGTTTCTTGATGATATATGTTTAACTTGTACAATGATTAACGACGACAAACGTGATTTAATCTTTTTTTTTTATTTGACCTGTATGTTTAGTAGCTTATTCTTCGGAATAAAATGAAAACCAAAGTTTTGACCACAGTTTGGATAATTATCATTTGGATGATTAATGTTTGTTGAAATGATATCTGTTAAATCTGTTGAAAAAGTTTTGAATATAATGTATTGCTTTTGTTGCAAAATGTATTTTCGAAGCTGAGGCTACAAAGAGCCTTTTGAATCCTAGATCAGCCATAATTTTAAATATCTGTATTAACGAAGTCATGGGAAGACCTAAGCTCTCTAACGCTCTGAATATTAATCAGCAACCATGAACACATTTTTTAAGGTACCATTGCCTTTTCCCTCCAAGCGACTGCCTCAACTTCCTACAGATAAAAAATATTCATTTATAATAATTTCCCGTATTCAACCCCATCTCCGACGTTAAATTCCGTGTTGTGTCATACAGGCCATGGGCAAATAATAATTTTTATTTTACGGTACGGTGGACTAAGTGACGGTCCATAAATACTTCATATGACAACACATTTTGCCATGTTCAATGTAGGTTCATTTGAACTTTCATGCATTATATTGATTGTATTTCAATTATTTCAATTATTATTATTATTAATAATAATAAAAAATATAATACTATTATTATTTTTATTAAGTGCACTTTTTGACAATGATTTCGAAGATGCTTTTGTAATTTACCTATATGTAGGCCTATTTTGAAATGAGTATATCTAAATTGACTTATGATGATAATTAACGTTATCATTGGTGTAGGAGAGCCACTAAAATGTGATTTATTTAACTTTTTTGGCAATCCTGTAAGGCCAATTGAATTTCCCCCACCCCCTCTATCTCTCTGCCATTATGTTTCGTCTGTTATATTGTTTTTTGGACGAAATATCTAAAATGAAATGAAATATATATATAGTTAATAAACTAAGCACAATGGATCTTACAACAATAATAAGCAAACCAGATGAAACTATACAAATATTTACGATATATATATATATACTGTCTATATTATAAATATTTGATTTGATTTGATTTATTTTGCATTCAATGTCACATATTTTTTATTATTATTATTCATGGTATATTTTATTCAACACAATACAAAAAGGAGAAAGCAATTGACAAAAAACGAATTGTAGCCGAGGCTAAATTGCTCACAATTTACAATCAATTAAAAATTAAGAAAAAGGCATTAAAAATTCACAAACAACATTTAAAAATTTTAAAGAGGATATAAAAATATAGCATATATTAAGGTGATGAGGAAATACATAAAGATACTAAGTGATGAGAAAATACATAAAGATACTAAGTGATGAGAAAATACATAAAGATACTAAGTGAAAAATAATTACTTCAATGCATGTTTGCATTGTGTTTGTACAACAAAATTATTTTTAATGGTGTCCAGAAGCCAGTACAATTTCAAAATTTCTAAAATGTTTAACTGATATTAAAAAAAAAAACCATATTGGTAGTTATCCTGCCTTTAAACGTTTGGAATAATAAAATACATCGAGTACTGTCCTCCTAGGCCTTTCCTTCATGCCTAGTTGAATAACCTTTAATCCACAATCATTGAAATGTATACAAGCAATATACACGTGTAGGCTATTGAGTTTCCGTTTGTACCGCGCTAATCCTTATACCGGTAATTATAAGCTTAGGCCTATGGTTAACTAGCAAATATTCCAACTACAGGGCATTAACATGCCAGAGTTTGTGTTTAAAATTTTAGTCCTCTCTGATTCAAGTGGCTTATTTTTTGTACTTCCTATATTTTTACCATTATGTAGTGGAGAGCTTTGTGCTAATATGTATTCTGTACAGTGACATCACTTTTAGAAGTGACGTAAATGTTATTTTTGCCCTACGGTGTAGAAAGTATAAATCAATTTATACGTCTACGAATCTCAGTACACTCACTATAAAGTTAAATTAATTTTCGTTGTCATTTTCAATTATTTAAAGCGTTAGCTTAATACAAGGTAAAATTAATTTCTTGATAGATACAAAAATATGTTGGCGTACACTGCATAATAATGAATAAAACATTGAAAACTGTCACGCTAACGAGTTTGTTGAGTAAAAATGATCACCATTTAATACTATGGCTTATAGCATTGCTGAAAAAAAAAAACCCAAAAAACAAAAAAACATTACGATGATTTGTGACAAACACGTGTGATTTGCTCATAATAATGGGTATTAATATAACATCATTCCCATATATGGGCAAATTAAAATAAAAAAAACAGATATTGATAATGTAGACAGAGCATAGATTGCTGTTTT
>NW_022702824.1:67351-69901 GCF_011630105.1 Anneissia japonica | reverse complement strand
CTTTATATATATATCAAATATATGAATATTAATATATATATATATATATATATATATATATATATATATATATATATATATACACAATGTATATATCAAAAATGTCAAATTGTATCATTAATAGGAGTTTTGGCACACTGTCTGATAACGTGGATTTGTTGTACTTCTAACTGAATTTACTTACGAATGAGTTACAATGATCTTATTTTGCTGATGAAAATAATGACATCTTGCATCTTGTAATCAAATTTACATTTAATATATAACATCAACACGAATTTAATTAATACAACATAACATTATTATGTTGCTATGATTTAAGTTCTATAAGTAAATGATTAGACATTTGTTTTTAAAACAGTATTATGGGATGTACTACTACACATATCATGAATGAGTATTATATTAGAAATCATGTAATGGATTGAAATTCCATATGAATTACGATTTATTAAATTCGAAGTGAAGTAACAATGGATATATGATAATAAAGTCCAAATGAAATGTGTGATATTGTCATTTTTTAAAAATAAATTATATTACTTTTACAGAAACACATGGATGCTAATATTGAATGATATATCGTAATAATGCGTATGATAAATGATTAAAATCCTAATTACACTAAAGTATCATACTACGAATGTTAATTTAAATGTGTGATGTCTATACCGTATTAATATAACACTTGTTAATGCACGGTACGTTTTGTAATGTATAGTGTTGGAAAACAATTTTGCTGTATGTTCATAATTACATACCACGGTTAATCTACATTAATTTTGAACATTCATTGTATTCGTTGATACATACCCGCTACTTTCAGTATTTTGCATGTTTTTTGATGACGTCATCTGAAACATCTGTCCTTTATTGATTTTAAACTAGGGCCTGGAATGCTTAAAATATTATTGATCATCGCACACGTTCATGTTATTATATTGAAAATTAGGGCTGGAAATTCGTGTGTAGTTAGTCAAACTATTAAAATACACACAGTTGATGAACTCAATTAGCAGATAGCATGGCATAGGAAGACAAATCTAGAGCAGAGGATCAACAGGTAGGGTTATGTCAATTTATTATTTAAAATTAATAATTCATTATGATATGCCTATTTTCATTTACAAAAAACATCGGTTTAGCTGCACGTAAGCCCGTGACCATGAGATTTGATATTATTAATGTTACGTTGTTCAGACGACATTCTATTGTTATATGAAGCACTACTTTTTATATTGAATGTTAAACCGCCACGATAAAGCATGTAGGGCTACTTGGTGTATGGTTCGGACTCAATGCTCAAATCTGACTAAAAATGTGAGGTGCGTTTTCACACCGAACCAGAATTTCAGATTGGAAGGCCTTACCGAACCGTTCAAAAAGTCAGTATAATATAAGATTAGGGCCGTTTCGTTCAGTGCACCGGGAATGTGGTCCGCATTTTCGTTCGGGTACGATTTGAATGCCACTTAATCCTGATTATTTTATCCTACTGTGAGTAAATCATCATTACATGTTCGTTGGATATGTCCAACAAACACTCATAGGCCACCACCCTCATTACCCCTACTGCCACATCCCCACCTCGTATGATTGCCGCCATTCAGACTGACCCTACTCGCATTGACGGCATCCATTCATCGACCATTTCGTCCAATGTAACCGACGGAGAGCGTAAGTTGGCATGGTCGGGCGTTGATCAAAATCCCTCGGAAGGGGTCGGGAGACAAAGCTTCCGGAAGCTATGACAATTTAAGGATTTCAATATTTTTGATTCTTAACAATATGAAAAAAGTACATTTTTTAAAAGTATTAAGACCGAGACTAAAGACCCGGGACCCACTCGAAAACATAAGACCTAGCCTAGGTCTCTGTTTTCGTATTCGTATATCTGTCGGGTATATGTTTTCGTATTTCGTTTTTTAAAAAAGCGCATGTAACGAAAACCCACAGTAATTTTTAAGGAAAATGAAACAAAAAGGTAAACAAATTATTATCGTTAAGTAAATATAATAATAATTAATAACGTAACAATATAAACAAAATATATGTTTTCGAGGTCTCTTTTTCGTTTGCCTGGGTGTCTTTTATTTTTTATTAATTTTTTTTTAATTTTTTTACTGAGATACAAAAATCAAATGGGTCTCGGGTCTCTTTGTTTTTGAGGTCTCTCCTGTCTTAACACCCATCCCAATTTAAACTCTTGAAAACATTCCTCTTCCTGAATTGTTTTTAAGCATTTAAAAACCATGTTTGCGTATTTTTTTTTTTCGCGTACCAAGAATTTCAGATGGTTTGAATCACTGTCTCAAATATGAAAGTTACATACCAGTACAGAATGCTGCCACTGTAAACCAATATTAAAACAAAGTATTGGGCAATTAGATTGGTTTTCATACAATTGCAAACACCATTCAAAGGCACCGTTGCTATATATGCATTTCCACAGCAAAGTAGAAACTTGTGGCACAGTAATATAAATATTGTAATGGTTGGTGTGTAACATGTCAAAAACAAGCTACATTATATTGAGACATCTATATATAG
>NW_022702824.1:59512-67251 GCF_011630105.1 Anneissia japonica | reverse complement strand
GAATGTTACTGCTCGCAGCCAAAATGGAATCATCAATGACCACATACGCAATAGGGTTAACAAACTGCTAATCCACATAAACTTAAAAAATTGAAAATACCCACCTTCAATGCTAGCAGCTTTAGGAATCAAAAGTGTGAATTACATACATAAAAACGTAAGCCTAACCTATCCCATGTACGAGTCAAAACTGATAACCATGTAAGTGGATGGAAAGGAAGCGCTCACGCGAGTTTATTCATTATGCAGTTTTCGTGTCGCGCGAATAAAAACCACCTTTATTGACGATTCGCTCAAAATCCCACAGATAATTATCAAACGGCGTCGCCAAACATAAAACAGGGGTGTATCAAGGATTTTTTCTGGGTGGGTCGTGATCATAATTTTTTAGACCTTTTTACAATGAAATAACAGCAAGATGTGATTAAAATGTCAATATAATTTGCTTGAAGTGGATGGCAGGCTCAGTTTCAGAATTGCTGGAATTGAGATAGATTACGTCACGTAATTGGCAAGGTCTGTGGACCCATTGCTGGTACATCAACAATGCTTTTTCATTAATGTCATTGTGAAAAGGCCCTAGAAAAAAATGTTTTTGGAAAAAATGTGGACCTTTGAAAATTTTTGAGAGGGGGGTGGGGTCGTACGACCTTCCCGACCGCCCGACTGTCATCGTAAGATAAAGTTTGTGCTCGGCTTTTTGTGTATTAACAATCATTCCATCCTGTATTGATTGTACGTGTATTAAGGTGTATAAAATTATTACAAACGCCCTGTCTCGTTTTTCATTATCTTTTGTCATCCGTGCTATTATATGAACGTAAATAAACCATTCCAGGATATGTAACTTTATAATAATATATGATTTCATAACATGCTGGTATATTTATAAAAATAATACTTATCAAGGGCGTTTTTTAATTCACAATACTGCACAAGAATTTAAAATGAAGTGCAGTAATAGTTGTAAAATACACTGCTGCATATTAACAAATTTATTGTTATGATTATAATTAATTAGGCTTATTATAATGACAATGCCATTGTGCACGACAGTATTATGTATGCGATTAGGGATTTATGCATCACAGGAAGTATTCATAGTGGTATCTGGGGTGAGGACCTACCATGTGATTAAACATAAAAAAATTATAAGCAGAGAGCAATCAACATGAGTGGAATTTACAGTGGATGAAATCCATGCCTTTCAAATTGAGGATCATGGTTTCATATCCTGTTGATATACGGTACGGTTATAAATATTTGAGACCTAAATTGGACAAAATTCCATAACGGCTGGTAGTTTACCGGTTCTTTTAATTGCCTGTGTGTTATACTGTATATTGTATCCTTCCTTTAAAATGTTGTCTAAGACGAAATAAGTTGTGTACAAATGTAGTTTCTTTTGTAGGTCAGTGTTGGTGTGATGTGTTTTGACTGGTTTCTGATCGTCTACCAATGTCTCTGTCCACATGAGCAACGATGACGTATTCGGAGTGCGTCAGCGACGGTGAATATTATATTTGCCCTTCTCAATACGGGGACGTTTCTAAAACATCCTGTTGCGTTGACAGCTATGGAAGCGGTATGTGCTGCGTTCCAGAATCGGTAAACGCGGAAGGAGACCATTGGGGATACCGGACTGAAAGGTAAACTATAGGTTGAGGTTGAGGACACACACGTACACGGGGACTTTCATGGGCTATCCATGCATCTCACTTTGTTGTTCCTGCTGTTTCATGTTTTTTTGCCGTTTACTTGTTGATATGCTTATTGCCTTAAAACAAATTTTCTTGCAGGTTTTCGATACTTTTCTTGAATTTTTGATACGGTATGGTATCAAACGGTTCTATTGTATTTTAAGATTAAATATTTTAGTTTCCGAATATTTTTAGTTTCCGATCTGATCAAACTTCGATCAAGCACATGCACATGGTCCCTGAGGTCAACGACAAGCTCGTCAATTCTGTTTGTACCGCCTTGCAGACTAAAAACGTATGGTGAAAGAGCCTTTGATGCCATCTCTTACTATTTTTAAAAAACAACTGAAATCACATCTCTTTGACTCAGCTTACTCATAATTTATCGGCCATTTTATTTAATTATTTTTTTCTTGAGTCGGTCGTATCCAGGTGTTGTTAGGGAATGGGTTGGCACGGTGATCCTGTGAATTATGTTTACGCGGGTCGGTCGGCTAGCCCTCAAAGTGCGGAAGAACGGCACACTGACTCTTCCCTAACGGCACCTGGTCTCGCACCCACCTTGCTTGCTTGTTTCACTTTCATTGGTCTTTTTTTTTATTGGCGCATAGAGACTGCTGTATCATGCGCCTTATAAATCCATTCATTGATTGATCTTTTTACATTTAATTAATTAAATGTTTTTATATATATATATATATATATATATATATATATATATATATATTTAAGATGTAAATAAATCAAATCAAATCAAGGTGTAGACCTACAGTTAGGCCATGGTGGTATAATCAATTTAGTAGGCCCTAGTTGACATGATAAGCCTAATATGTGTAGAATTGCAAGTATTTTATTAGCGATGATATGCCTATAATAATAATAATAATAATAATAATAATAATAATAATAATAATGATAATGTCAATGGTAGTGATATTAGGCCTAATAATGCAAATAATATTAATAATGATGATGATCATAATAATAAAAAAATAATAGTAATAATAATATTTATTATATTGGACTTCGAACTCAGTTGGGACCAATAAAGCAAACCAGACCAGAGAATGACATAGAACGTTCCACCATCGCTCAAACGTAACAGAAATTGAAGGAGTAACGGTGTTACTAGTGGTAGTGGTGGTGGTGGGAGTGTTTCAAAATGCAAAAGAAAAATAAATAAATAAATAAATAAAATAAAATAAAAATAATCAAATAAAAAAAAAAATAATAAAAACGAACCTTTTGACCGTATCGGAGCCATGTTCAATCAAATATGGATTCCGAGTGTCGAGATCTCATACCGTAGCATATCGTACATTGACCCTAACCTGACTCATTTTACTCCGCCTTACAAAAGCAGATCCAGTACCTGTGCTTGTATACTATTAATAAAAATTACATTGTAATGCTTTAATATTATGAAAATACTAATAAAGAAACTGGTCGTTCAGCATAACTAAATTATGGCCTAATAGGTAATACACGTTACTTCGCTGAGTGACGAATGTCTTACGTCACAGTACGTTATTCGACATTGACCTACAGAATGAACGAATTGATAGTTAGTTAACAACACTTCACCGTACCAAACCATGGTTTGTCAATGGTCTTGCTTTATGAGCCCACTCTCAAGGCGACCGTACCTGAACTTACTATCTCGTGCTCACTGCCAAGTAATTGTAGACATCAGTGACAAAGCCTGTCACTATATAATTTCAATCATCAATGCCATAATGGTTATAAAAATTAATAGTGAAATAGCATATCGATAACCTATGTGCTGCGTAGGCATTTGTGACGGCGTGGTGTTCCCTTCAATACCCTATATGAACGTGCTTTTTTAGAAATTTCGTTTGCGCCTTGGAATTTATAGATTAATAATGTAAGCCTAGATATCTTGAATGGCCATTGTCGTAGACCGCATTGAAGGTTTCCATAACCAAAATTAATTAAGTTTTTGAAAACAATTATATTATCACGTCATTTACATATGACTGACGCTCAAACGTGGTTGAAAATAATGATGATATATTAATATCATTAAGCAAATTAATAAGATGACCGATGATGATTATACTATTATATATGATTATAGTAAGGGGATATGGTTAAGGATTGCTAATATATGATAGGCATAGTTCCAAAGAAAGGAAAATCATAAACAGTGGACTTAAGAGCTATCAATTTGTTTATTTTTCAGCCCAATGGTATATTACGTGGATTACCTACTGATTCTTGGCGCTAGTGTAATATTGCTAGTAATTGTTGGATTGTTATGCTGTGAATATTTATATTTGAACACAGATGAAGATAACTTATACCTTATACGACAGCAGTCCCTTACACCTGAAGTCAGGCTCACTAAACCACATGAGTACAACGGCAATAATTTTAGAGTTATTCGTGAGTACAACCGGCATATAGATTCTGCACCGTCGGCACCGCCGAGCTATTACGAAGAATTTGATAACGATAAATATTTTGAGTCCTCGAATGGATATACGAATGACTATTACAACCCGAGTGGCCATCCGCTTTTATATTCCGAGCCAGCTGTACCGCAACCGACTGGATCCACACAACATAACTATCGACCGCCTTGCTATGCTCCTGGGTCATCGTACTATTACAAGTGAATTCAGGCATAGCCCAGCACATATAATTCAATTTACATCATAATGATGAAGAGCGTTGGTTCATTATGATCTCATGATTTTTTATCAGTTTTATAGTTATTTATTTATTATTAACACTACAATTAAATAAATATTTAAAGAGTGGTTTTTTACATTTTAAACAAAACTTATGAACACAATTTGGTTTATTTAAAATTCTTAGGCTTATTTTCAATATTTATTTAATTGTTTTATTGAAATTCAATAAATTACTAATTCATTTATTAGCTCGATGAGTAAATGACCTGAGCTACAGATAGAACTCTTTAATTTCTTTTATTATTTTCATGCGCATAATATTAAAAAAAATATGAATTATTTTATGTAGTTATGTTAACAATCTGCTAAATTTTAATATAAGTTAAGTGTTCTAATAATAATGAATGACCTAAACTTTTAACATATTGGTGTTACAATTTCCTACAATCCGAATAAAACATTGTAGGCCTATTTGAGTGATAAGTAGAACATTTTTTAAGTTAATGTATAATCCGTCTTGTAAAGTAATAGCCCTTTTTGTAGTGTCAGGTCAAACCTAACAATCACAATAAGACATGGATTACTTGCATGTCCCACAAATATACACGTTTACGTATGTCTGCACTGTTTGTTGAACCTCAGAAAGAGTATTCAGACCTTTAAGTTGGTTGGTATTAACATACAATTCGATGAGTATAAAAGTAAAGAGCAAGGATGACAGTATGATAGTTAATAATAGTGTTATTTTCGTTCTGGAAGTCACTTCGTGAGCCTAGATCTGGCCTGTAAAATCGTCAAGTAGTGTCTTCCTAATCTGTTCGCAGATATATCTTAAGCCTAAGCTTCTTGAAAAACCCCAGGGCCATGATCTTTTGGAGCATTAGTAATCCATTCCGAAAATTTTGAAGTGATTATTTAGAGTAGTTTACTGGTGTGCGCAAAACAACATTGTTCAAAATCTATGCCGTACAAATGAAGCATATACATATACTGAGAGTGTTGTTCACTTTGTATTTGTTTAACAAATATGTGGACCTGCTTAAAACACGAGTTGTACCTTATTGACTTACTTTAATTTATTACACAAGTTTTCGCCAACATGTTGCTTCATCAAGTGTGTTATAAATATACGCCTACCAACTATGTCTAGATCACTGATTCCCATCTCGATTTGTGTCTATTTATGGTCACAGCCTATCTGCGGTTTAAAATACGCGAATCATTAATTGAATTTTAAGTAAATAACCATGGACCTATTAATAGGTACATGAAAACCGATGATTTAAAGCATTACCTTTTGAGATTCTAACTGAATGTAAATTATTGGTTATCATCATCATAAGATTCCCAATCCCAAACTGTCCCAATAGTACCAGCAATACGACGGAAGACTTTATTAATTATTAATTAAAGCTTGGTGTTGCTGAGAATACGTAACTGCCTATTCATTAGGAGTCAAGTCTCTGAAAACGCTGTCTTCTTCCCAATTTAATTTGCACTTTATGAATTATTAAGTATAATATTAAACTGAGGAAAAAGCCAGTGCTTCATTTCATCACAAGTGTAAAGAAACATTGATCGAAAGAAAGACTATACGGTAAGCACCTATAGTCATGTCACGTTTGTCGCATTTCATCATCATTTGACATTTACTTCAAACGACATGCACACCATTCGCAAAGGAGTAGGATATTGCCTGCCAGTGTATTTGCCTAAATTACCACCAGTAGGACCGCACTAAAAACTTTATCTGTCTTTTGATTTCTAGTGGGGTGGTAATTCTGGTGGTGATTTAGGCAATGCACTTGTAGAATATTATGTTGTCAAGAGTTACCGATGTGGTCGACTGGCTTCAAAGTTTGACTAATAAAATAGAGGCGAATTGACAGTGTTTTCCTATTTTTTCTTTCTTTCAACAATCCTTTGTAACATTCTCTGTGGAAAGTTTTGCTATGTCAAGAGCAATGTTATACAATGACATTCTGCCAACCGCAGCATTCTTGCCATACATTCTGTCAGATTATGTTCAACAAGTCACATTACTTTAGTCAGTTTCATTATAAGGATTTAACAAGCTTCCATTATAAGGATTTAAAACAGGCACTACGTACGTACGTCAGAGTGATTAAATCATCATGCGTAGTGCAGACTGCTAGACTGACCATCATCTGGTGGTCTCAATGAAGAAATTATACCGGTAACTCCTCTTGTAGTAGCAATTTATACTAGGAAATATTTCAAAGCATTTTTTAAGCTGCTACAAAAAACTTTATTTAAACAAACATTATACAATATTACAATGTCACATAATGTCACAATTACTACCACTGTTGCTGTTTGCTACTACCACTAATACTGCTTGGACACTTCAAACTAAAATGAATAGGCCCATCGTACTTCTCTAGCATAATCGCCAAACAATCACAGCGCATCGTGTTATCATTGGTCGTCTTCCGTTCTCAACCTCAAGTCTGTATCAAGTACTGAGACACTATTTATTTTATGTTGTTCCTAAGAAAGAGCACACATAAGCACGCATTTAACATACAATTAACACATACAAATTATAGGCCAAATGCATAATATATACATACATACACATACAATATGCACTAAGAGTGTAAGAATAAAAGCATGATATAGAATGTAAATACAATTGTTGAACTATATAATAATAAAACTGACGAATTTATTCATAAGCTTCGATACTTTGAATGAATGCATGAGCAATTAAATTATCGGTTTTAACGAAACATAACAACCAAGTACGAACAAAATAGAAAATATCCATTATCCAAATATCATATCCTAACAATACATAAATTATATAAAAATTTATACTTCTGCACGAATTATACCAGCCAAAACATTTTTGCTTATCAGACGTGATATAAACTATTGCACTTTATGTTTTAGGTAAGTTAGTCAAGAAAAACCTTCCTTACTCAATAAAGACGCATACGTAAATTGTTTCCGATGTTCTTTGTGCATGTTTTAATTGGTTGGTAATCAATTTGAATATTTTTGTAGTTTGAAGTCTGTCTTTTATTATTATTATTATTATTATTATTATTATTATTATTATTATTATTATTATTATTATTATTATTATTATTATTATTTTCTGGCGGTACCCTATGATTTATTTTCGACTTTTACAGATAATCTAAATATCTATTTTTTGTTGCTAAGTTTTTATTTCGCCAGCTATCACTAAAATTGGCCAACCCTCTAAAGGTATGGTTGAAATGCACCCTCATTAATCATCACGAAAACACTATGTACATAAAGTCTACCTTCTATCAACTGCCATTTTTGCTATTGAGCATCTTTTGCTTATTAAAAGCCTTAATTATCTGTAAGAACATGCTCTGTGTAAAAC
>NW_022702824.1:52172-59376 GCF_011630105.1 Anneissia japonica | reverse complement strand
TTTTAATTTTTTAAGAGTAAGACATTGTATTAACCTCTTTACGGTTTCTTAATATTAAAATACATTATTGATGTACTGTTAACACATTAGCGTATGTTTCGGAGAACTTAATGATCACACCCTACATTAAGATGACAAACATTGTAACATTTATAGCATATTGCTAATTAACAATTATAGTGATAGTGTATGATTTTAGTAATCTTTTATTTTTACAACAAAAATGTGTAATGACTTATTTCAGATAAATCATACAAACAAACTATAAGTACTAAATGATATTCTTCAAGTTCAAGTTTCCATTTATTGTTTCGTAAAAGGTTTACATGAAATTGATTTTCCAATGTTCAATATACTCATAAAAAATGGTGTTAATAGTGTTCTTTAAGTCACATCCAAACACCAATATTGCAATTTTAGTTAAAATTATAATCACCTCAGAAAATTGTGGCTTTACTTGGCATGCCATTTGCTAAAAACCATGGCTAAACATTGGAAATGTTGTAGTGATATCTTGTGAGAAACATGCATTGGTTTTTGCATTAACGTCCTCATCATGTTGCTAAGTTGCTTGACTACATAAAATAATGACGTAAGTATATTTCTACACGTCCATATACTGATATACGCTTAGTTAATCCTTTCTAATTGTAATCCAAATTTGTTCAACAAAAGCGTAAGGACACAAACACAACATAACCTAATCTCCAGTTGTCAAATTTATACCGTTAGTCCATCAATTTTAAAGTCTTACCTTCAGCAGTTAGAAGAGGAAACCTATATATACATATCACTATTATCAAAGATAGCATCACTAATCAAACGTCATTTATCCTAAATGTACGGCGCACGAACTTTCACACATAATGAAAAAAAAAACGCTGTTAAACAGATGCCTATCCATTTCCTTCAACTCATCCGGAATTACTGACACAATGTCCATGCGTTCTTCTGACCCAGATATAGATAATGGCACACGGCTTACATCTAATCTCTACCCATAGCGATATCAATTATACACATCACGAATGATGAGAAAAAAGGGTTTGGTATTTACAGTTTCTTCAAGCTACTGTAAAACCCAGATCACCATAACATATTCATGAAAACATGTATATTTGATGATTAGCCCCAACTTCAATATAACTCGAATAGTGTTGAATAATTCTGTTACTACACTTCGCATAATTATCCCAGAACATTTTTTGTTTTAATAGAATTCAACACCATTCATAAATATTAATATTGAACTTCAAACAATTTACATCAATCTGCACCTAACGCTCTAGGTGAATTATTTTTTTTACAGAAATATACTTTAAAAGAAAGTTATTAAGTAAATGCATATTCAATTATATTATCAAATAATACAGGTGCACCACAAGTGTGTTTTGTCATCGCGTCTTTTCAGAATATATACATGATTTATCTTAAGATGCGACAACTCATGTCTTTTATCTGAATTGCGGATGTCTTGTGCTTTACAGATCTTTTAACTCTGAGTAATTAGGATTACTACACATGAGTCACTTCCATATTATTAATTAGTGGGAAGATAATGCACGTTTCCGCTGAGACTCACCCACCCCTGGGATATCGTTGTTATGGTCTCACAAAATGTCAGCTTGAACATACGCAAATACGTGCGTTTGTGCAATACAGTTGCGTTTAAGGGACAATGCCGTATATTTGGCCCTGTGGTGATTGGTCATTTGTTAAGTTTAAATGACACTCACAGCCTTCTTCCTTCATCCTCCCAAATACAAAAAAATTCCCACTCAAATAATAAAACCATTACACAGGTACTGCTACTTTCACCATTCAAACCCTGAAAAAGCATAAACACCAATATGCAATAGCAACCACGACAGAAGTTTACAGAAAAATAAACTTTTCATCTATCATCCCAGTACAGACTTCAATATGTAAATGCTCCGTCTATCACAGTATTCAACTGTAAGATTTAGCAGTGTCTCTTCATCAAGGAGACTAAACTGTGCCTGTGGGCTTAGCATCTGGTCACTTCACAGCTAAACTGCAACAAGTCAATGTTTTAGTTTGCCATCTCTGTACTCAGCTTTATTAAGTATTTGCTCTTCAGTGGTTTGTTATTTCAACGGCTGTGAAAGTGTTTTCTGTAGTGTTTTGTTTTTTGTTTACTGATTTTGCACCACTGTGCGTTATACCAAGAATCATGGTCTACCAAGAAGAAATAGATGAGATGGAGAGATGGATTATATTCAAATAGATTCAAATTTAATTGACTTCGTCTTTCTGCTGGAAGAACATTTCTTTCAATATGAGTTTAATGTAAAGCACTAATAGGTTCTGTCAACTGTAAAAGTATTCGTGAAACTATAAGCATCAAACTCATTTCACCAAGATACCTTACGTTTTAAGAATTTGTATGCAAGGACTAACTGCCTAAATCGCTCAGCAATTTATTTTTTCCCTGTCCCTAGAAAGGTATTCTGATGAAATCAAAACATATTTTTGTCACTGACCCTTTTTCAACATTCTCCCAAATCTTAAGTGTTAAGTTAGTTGATCCCAGAGTATACAAGTATAAGTAGCCTACACGTATAATATCTAATAATCTCTTGCAGTTTTCTTACACTTTTTGTAAAATTTTATATTTTCAATTTCAGAATATGATCAAACTGCTTAGGCCTACACTTCTGTATTATTTTATTGAAATTTTAATATATTAATTACTTTATTTATTTACATATATGAACTGTTTAACTCAAATGTTATTAATTTAGATTAAGTACATTATTTGTATTATAGTATACGCCAGTATATACTTATATTTATGTATGTAAGATTTGAGTATAATAAATCAAAATGTGTATCGTAATGTTTCAAAAAATATCTTGACTAGCCGATTAGACGAATATAAAACAGGACAAAATATGGTACCAACATAGCAACAATTCGCAATCATTGAATTAAATTTCAGATTGTTGCTATGAAATGTATCTCCTGACAGCATCCTTAAATAACTTAGATAATAGATAGTTTATTAAATCAACTAACACAAGGAAACTGAAAAAAAGAAGAATAAGCAGTACATGCGTATTTAAAGGTATATATTTTGTATCAATGTTTTCATGAGATAGTGATTAAAATGATTAATAGAAGATAATAATGAGCATCTGACGTTGTCGGAGAGAGACTAAAAGAGCCTACTAAGTGAATAAAAGGTAAAGTAGTATGCTTTAAATTAAAGTTGACATCATGAAACTTAATGTTATTAAATCCATACTATTTACTACAAATGCCGGACATATATTAAGCTTTCAGAAGTGAGAAGTGGGAATACTTGAGTTTATAAGAATAGGCGTACGTACCACCACATGTCATTGCGGTCTGTTTCAATCGGAACTCGTGGTAAAAAAAAAGAAGAACAAAGCTGAAGATGTACCGGTAGGTAATACATTTTAGTTATTTTTTTAAACCCCAATACATTAAACGCCTAATATATCACAAATTGGATGAGTGACACGACTTTGTCATGTGAAAAGATTCGTTTATATTAAAACATTCTAGTTTACATTAAATTATGTGTTCAGCGATAGCAATAGTACTATTTGATGGATTGTGCTGTAAAATTTAAGGAAAAAAAGTTGACTGTAGAGAAGCAGCAGATTTTTTTGTGTGTAAATCTCTCAAATAAAAATGTTTAATCAATTATGTTTGACTTAATTAGGCCCAATTTCTTCTTACAGACATACAAAAAAAAACATTTAGAGCAGTAAATATTATGACAGATGAGCCTACAATCATAGCCTAATTCTTAATAATAATAATAATGATATGTATATATATAATATATATATATAGTACACATCATATACATAAATATATATATCATATATGTCATATTTATACTTATCATATATATATATATATATATTTTAGCTATTAACATTTTTATTAAATCTTATTTATTAAATAAAGGGAAATCTGCCACTTACATAATGAAATATAGGATAGGGCCTACATGAAAATAGAAACAGCGACATAACTGCGTGAATGATAATGATATTATATTAGGCGTGAATAATGGTGATAAAGCAATAATACTTATTGGTGGGATAGTTAAAATATATACCCTTTGGGATAAGATGAAAGATGAGCATAAACAAAGTTGTGTTGAGAGTATTTTGCTTCATCACACAGTGTGTTCAATAAGAAACCAACTCTAGAAAATAAGAGTGCAGCGACATTCTGAAGCCATGGTAAGCAAACGTATATTGTTTCGACATAAGACCATTCCCTATTACGAAGATGTAAAGTTGCGAAGGCGTACACCTCCCGGCTTGTTTAGTATGAGATAGGTTTGTTTTCCAATAACCGTTCAGAAATCAGCATGTTATGAGATTGAAATAAACTGAGGGTGTTCTAATGAATATTAAGACAGCTGTTAAAATCCCACTCATTCGTCGTTGGAGAATTTGTAGTTCTTCATGGGGGTCAGAAAATCAACATAAGAATACATTTTACTGTAATATAATTTGATTAATATAGTGTTTTATACACAAGTTTCAAGCGCTCAAGGTATGGTCCAGCTCGCAAAGTTGACTAATTACTTTTTTCTCACATAATGGCCTCGTGTCTGAACACCCGGTAAACCGATACCAATTTGTTTCGGTTGTCAACAACATTATGCTCTAATATTATTATGTTACTACTTCAAAACAAATCTAGTGTATTGGTATGAATTTTACTATCATGTGACGGCCCCATGTTCTTACGTGATTATTGTGTATACCTAAAATATATGTCGAAAAGTTATCATCAAGTGGAATAACATAAACAAAATATTTAAATTCCGTAAGTTCGCCGTTCTTTAGTAGACCGAATCGGCGGCTCGGGTCACGTGACTTATAGTGGGTATTAGGGTTTGTTTAAATCTATCGATATCGCGATTCGCGAGACGACAGTGCATTGATTATGGCTGCGTGTTGTTGATGTAAGTCACATCATAGATGTTGCAAATGTTGGTTGGAATGCGAGTTATAATTTGGTAAATCACTTAGAAGTGTTCCAAAATTAAATTTTCAAACACTTCCAATGAATAGTGGGAATAAAGCCTGGAAGTTTTTCAAGGAAAAGGTACGGTACCTTCACGAGTGCATATTGCTCCAGTGAAGTGGAGTCGTCGCCGGCTGAAGTACTTTTTAGGCATAGGCCTTAGTCAAGAATATTGTTCCTGACAAATGCTTTCGCAGAATAAAAAGTTAAGAAACGAATCTTCCCATTCGTTACAAGAGTATTATTTTACAGTTATTTTAAACCCAAAATTAAATCATAGGATGTTTGTAGTTACTGCCGAGGATAATGAACATCATGACATACAAATATTATTATTACGTACTGGCATTGATGTACCATACCAACCAGGCCTATTACCACCAGCCTGTTTCCTAGACCAAGTTTGGTTGAGCAATCAGTACCGTTAAGGGTTATTCTCAACTTTATTAAATACTCGACTACAGAGATATAGTCGAGGCATAACAACCCCCTCCCTGCTCCGGGCCCTGGTCAAAGTACGGTACCTTCACGACGTGCATATTGCTTCAGTGGAGGGGCCCTGGTCAAAGTACGGTACCTTCACGACGTGCATATTGCTTCAGTGGAGTCGTCACCGGCTGAGGTACTTTTTAGGCCTATTCAAGAATATTATTCATGGCAAATGCTATCGCAGCATGAAAAACTTTATTACCTACCCGACTACAGAGAGTCGAGGCACAACGGTGGGTTCGCGAAACAGGGTACAAATAAAAGCTCGCCTAACAGAGAGTACATTATTAACTAAACAAGGTAAATTGTAGCTCATGTTGTGTTAAACTGAATGTAGAGCACCAAAGGAAAACGAACATATCTTTTTTATCTACTCTATTTTTTCATAATAACGATCGATGAATGGATAAACGTTAACAGTTATTAAGACGTCAACATCCGTCCAAGCAATTCAAGAAAATGAGTGCAAAACCTTGCGATCAACTATATGTGATTTATGTTTTTAAAATTGTTTGAACGTAATTAGATTCGCATTTGCTTGGTTGGAAACATGTACGCGGCGAAGAACTGTTCGCCATTAATACATCTCATGGGCGTAGATGAACAGCGTACGTATTAATGCACATCAATTATCAGACTTAAAGTAAAACCATTTAATTTCTTATAGTAGTTTTACCCGTGTCAGGAGAATGTTTCCAGCGAGATCAAATGAGAAAATAAACAGTTGCAAATGTGTTATATGCATTTAATTATTTTGTAACAAGTTCACAGTAAGGTAGTGGTGGTGGTAATTTTGGAGATTTGCATTAATTTGTCTGTTTTCTGTATAGCAGAAGTCAAGGCTTTAAGCTGACACCAAACTCTTGTTCAAGAAGTTTGAAAATTTCCCCAGTTTAGACTGAAAATAACGTAAAGTTTAAGCAGAGTATAAGCTGAAACGTTTACATATGAAAAGCCGGATGCATACTACGCATTGGCCGAGGTACTGGCTAGCCATTTCATAGAGACCCGCAACGCGACGATTCGTGCGCGACGGACCATTTTACGACGATCAGTTAAGCTTGCCGCCGACAATTAGCAGATTGCATCTCATCGTCAAGCGCTCACGCAGAGCGGTATTGCATTCATTGGCCGACGGCCTGCTTAAGTAGACGGAAAGCTGAAGTTTGTTTTCACGCGAAGAAAACTACCTTGGTAAGCTGATCAATACATAGCAACGTCGTATTTGAACGAGGAAGCAATCAAAACCCAAATAGTCTCGTAAATAGATACATACATTATTTTATTTGAAGCAATATCGATTCCTTGTGTTAATTTGCCTTCTGCGCTATATTAGTTTACTCTCTGTACAATGATCTGCACAGATGCATTTACAGGGACAGATGGGCATTAAAAACCCTTTTGCTCTCAGTTAAAAATTCATTAGGCCTACCTACATCTCCATCAATCATAGAGGTTACAATTTACACATGTCAGGCTATTGGCATGTACACACAAAGTCGCAAGTAAGCGTTATTCATGTGTTTTTAAAGGGGGTATATGCATTTCGATTAATATTGGTCATCTGTAATCCTTCACCCTAGGCAATGGTCTCGAGCACGTTACGTGATATTTGTTCTTAATTTAGGTCTTGAATTTTAACTAAATGTTAATATTATAGCCATATGCAACAAGT
>NW_022702824.1:47281-52073 GCF_011630105.1 Anneissia japonica | reverse complement strand
ATCTTACATTGTCTATTATGTCTAAATTTACGTTATTTTCTCCTCAAGTACCAAGTTTTTAAACGCCTATTTGAATCTCAATAATTTGCATATATTGAATTGGAATACATGACTGCATTTGGATTAAGCCTCTTCCCTATCCTCTGAAACAAATGTATCAGCTCCACAAATTTAATTCATCTCCTCTTCTATTCCATTAAAAAAACAACAAAAACGTTTCTTCAAGTTTATCTTACCCTTAAACCAACGTTGTTTATTTTTTTGCCTCAATTTAAGTTCAGCCCTCATACCTGATATTATAGTTGTCCTAAACATAAAAAGAAAACCCTCATAAAACCACAACCTTGTTCCATTGTCCGTAATCATTGTATTACATAGGCCTATTATTACATTTTTTTTATTCCCGTATCTAGAATACATGTTTTATATTAGTGTCATCTACTAGTTTTGGGACCAATCTTTAAATAGAAAATACGCAAGCATTTTGGAATTCTTTGTGTCAAAAGTTAAGTTTCTACGTTTCAATTAATATTCAGCCATGAGATATCGGAAAACCTTTGATCTCATTTTGCCACACACTCAAACACCATTAATTTATTATATCGAGATGAGTACATTATTTCGTCTCCTTTAGGGCAAAGTTAGTAAAATTAAAACGTACGGTAGATTTTTTTTTGTGGAAAATGTAGACAATTAAGTTACATATTTAATAATATCATTGCTTATAATAATGGCATTTTTCGATTTAGTCTAGCAGCTGATCAATATGAATTTTAAATTCTTGATGAGATTTATTAATTAACAAATCTCCCATTACATAAGTTATTCACTTTATATTTAAACAGTTTTAACAAATTACCACTTTAATACGAAATAACTATTAAATAGAAAAAGGGAAAAAATGACGTCTTGCCTGTTGAAGTAGGTAGTGATGCCGTATATATTCTGATCATATTAATTAGCGATGTGGCGAACTTTCTTCAAGTGTCGAGTTATACCATGAATAATCCAACAGCATGAGGTTTATTCGACTGAAAGTAATTTTCTCACACTAGTTGTCAAGTGCACAGTTTGAATGTTTATTAAATACGTTGATAATACAAGCAGTTATTCTCAAGAGTTATACTTACACCAACATGTTCTATAATGTTAACAATTAGGTCTTATAATTTTATGCTACATAAATATATACAATCATCGTATCTGCTACTTCCCTTTCTTTTGGGTCTATAGTTTGTTTTGGTCTTCAAATTTTGAATAAGCCTCACAAAAATAAATGTAATTAAAGATAATGGGTACTAGTACTTTACACTGGAGATCACACTTCCATAATTTTCTTTTACAATAGATTAATGAACGTTAAAGTTAGGTAATGGGGATTCCTTCTATGTGACACTTTGTAAAATAACTTATAATCGCACTTGAATGTGATTCTAGTACTTTTTAAATGTTCACACAAAACATAACCAACTAATGAAATTGATAATCTAAACCATTAATCTTTCCGCCTCTAAAATCAGATGACGCACATACCAATTAATAATCTTTTTTACACAGGTAGTTACAAGTAGATTTAAAATACCCACGCCATACAGACTACAACATATACGTCATCAGCGTGTAACTATGTGCACCCTTCACGGGATCCACTGATTGGATTTCATTTCTCGAATTTCGCAATTTGTTGTGCAACAAGAAACCTAAACTACCTTGTAAATGTACTGTAATAAATGGCCCCGAGTTATCTACCCGGTTATTTAAGGTAACAATGTTATTATTCACTCCCTGTCACACGGCGCTGAAGCGAATCTACCGCACCAGTAGAAACCTGACGGATCATTACATCAATACTAGTTATTCAGAAACACATTGATAACACTAAAATATATCAATAATTAGTGAGTGAAATTCTTAAAAGTGTTAGTTGCTATAATTACAGTTCCAATCGATACCGGTAACTAAATACTATGATATCAATTTAAACCCGTGCAGTTTTTGTTTTTGATAAATAATTATTGTGAAAATATATAACTTTCTATAGTTGAGTTTTACAGCTTGCTTTCTAAAATATTGTGTTAAGCAAAACTAAGAAGGTGAGTGGTGATTTTGTTCCATGGAGTTGATAATTACAACATAATTTAAATGTCTTGTGTTTCAACTCATTTTCGCTCTGATCCAACATCCGTTAATCCAAGTTTCAAAACCTGAAAGAAATAAAAGGTTTTTAAATAGGGCTTCTAATTTTCAATATTGTTATGATAGGAAAAATAATACAGAATATTGAAGAAGTAGTATTAGTAGTAGTAGTGGTAGTAGCAGTAATTCGTCAGCTTAAATCAATACAATCTGGTGTCTTTGAATTTGTGTTCAATAACACCAATATTTTCTTCTCACATAATACTCGAACTATAATGTTGGCCTATTTATTAAAAGTGGTCAACTCATATTATAATTTTGAAAACAATATTAAATAAACATAAGTAGTCCTAATATCATTAAAGTTTTACAAGGTATTTCTTAATTGATAAATTATTAAATAAGTGAATTCGATGAAATATAAATACAATTCATATGACGATAAGCGTTCTTAGATAATCAATGCTGACGGAACTTGTACAGTTATTAACTATGATGACTTTTTAACAAGACATTTGTTTTTTTTCTCTCTGTGGAGATCCTTCAGTCATTATTGACATAAACATCAATTACATGGTACAATCATTTCCACACTCTTTACATTAGTGTGCTCATGAACGATGAATTGTGTTCGTTGTATTCGGAGAATGAGTCTATGGTATTCATGGTAAGGATAACTCGAAAAATGCACAAGTAGAACACATACCTAAATTCAATAAGAAGAGGAATTCAAGTGATTTCAAATACAAAGTTCTTGCAATGAAATAAAAATGAATAATTGTATTCATGATGCACTAAAGAAACCATTTTCAAAGCACTCATAACATTTATAATTATCTAACAAGACATGCTTCTTCCTACCATTTACCGCTCTTTAGATTTACCCAACGCATTACTGGAAAAATATGAGCTTTAAGAGAAAATATTTGTCTGTGTATAAAACGGATTATTTATAATTTCTTTTAGAGTATACGGTTTTGTCTGTCATTGACAATTGTATGTAATTCCTATATATTGCAGAACGGGCTTCTAATCATCACACATGATAGGCTTCTTTCTACAATTGATCACTATTAGAACTTCTTTCACACAAAACACAATCTTATTTTTAAATGTCTAAAGCCTCTCAGGAAAATTATTCTTTAAGTAGCTTCAGAAGAATTTTTCAGAATATGAAAATGATAACTTTTATTTTTTTACCCTTTTTTTTGTATCATTTCATACTCTAGGTATTATATAATTGCATGATATTGCAAGTAAAAGCTTCTATTAATGAGAAACTTCAATACTAATTTTGAACTTGCACGTAACATTAACAAGAAGTATCGTACCATATTAGCCTAATTGAATTTCTACACTTACTATGATACATGCAATAATAAATACTTGTCACATCTAATGAACAATCTATATTCGGTAATTAAATTAGGCTGACTTCGTTTCTTCAAGCGCAATCTGTAAATCATTTAAATTATGTGGGTTTTTTTTAAATTAAAGTAAATCAAAATATAGAAAAGTATTCCACAGATGAGTAAAAAAAAAACCCAGCTTATCCATGTGCTACGATACTACACACTTTGTTATTTGCATCGTTTCTACAATATTTTACTAATATTTCAGTAATACTGCTCTACTACTATAGAGTAACTTACATTAAATTGCTGTTAAATGTGTTTTTTAAATAAAATAAGATGAAATAATTAAACAATTTATAATTTATTCATTTTAACAGTATAATTATAATAGGTCGAATGTAAATTCGCAACTGAATTGTGGTTTTATCGGAAGTTGATAAATTAATTGATCCCTTTGAAAATGAGCGGTTCAATGCGATTCAATTATAATACAGTAGGTCGATTTATAAACTTAAACCTATAGACTTTAGCTTTCCTTTTCCGTTACTTTATGAAGTAGTAGAATCATAAAATTGTTTAATACCAACATGGTAGAAACGAAGTCAATATTTACGATATACTCTGACAACAGAGAGTATCAAACTGCCGATAATGTATAAGACAATCGATTTGGGCGAAGATGACTACTGAATGCAATTCCCTATTGTTAAGGATGAAAGCTTAGCGCAGAGCTAAGCAACCACATAATATCAAATTGATAAAAGATTGAATTAAATCCTCTAGTAATGGCGACGGTGATATCAGATGAGAAGTTCAGTACAATGTCAATTAACAATTATAATAACTAATAGTTAAATCTAGTCCTAATTACCATCACCTATATCCCTAAAGCGTTACCTATTGTCGTATTACATATACCTGTAGTTGATTGTAGAAGTTTGATTGCTAATCATACCCGGGCTCCTTATATGCAATATTCACTCCACTACGACCAGTATTGTGGTTAATCAAACTTGAGAAAGTGGGATGATAGTACTTAAAACAGGATGGGGCTTATGTATATTTTCCACATGGCAGCCTCCTTTCATATTTTCTGTAATTTAATATATTGTTTGCTAATGTAGCTCTTTAGTTTTGATAAAATTTTATATAATATCTTGTACCTCATACTTATGAATATATAAGTTGTAACTATTATATATAGTATTACATAAGATACTACATAATAGGGTACCAAGTCTATAAATATAATGTCTTGAACCGAATTTACATATATATATATATATATATATATATATACC
>NW_022702824.1:34678-46831 GCF_011630105.1 Anneissia japonica | reverse complement strand
ATTTTTAAAGTTTCATATTAGCCCTTGACTTTATGTGGTCCGGATCCCTGGGTATGTGTCCCGCTAGACGACACTGCATGTAGCGTTAGGAAATTTTGTGATTTCCATGTGATTTACACCGCAATATACAGTTTTAAGTTCATTTCCGTTATTGTCTTGTCATCTTAAATGTAAAATTCAACCTATTTATTTTTGATGAGAATCTTTAAAGTGATGTATCTATGTAGCCTCGAACGTTGTGAACGTTTTGCTCATAGATGAAATGAAACTATTAAGGTTATCCAAACGACCCACTTAAATATCTTATGGTTCAACAAGTCCACAATATGATAATTATACTTCCATATTTATTTGATTTGTATCGCATGGAATGTTTTTATAACTCCATTATATTTTCTAGAGCTTACTTTCGTCTATTATCCTAGCCGCTGTCTTCGATCGTCTTCCGATAAAATATAATTAAATTAAATACAGTAAGTCAATAAAGTGCCGAAGACAATCCTAACCAATTCTACTTCGCAGACGACTTACTATGTTACGGTACAATCCATGTGGAACCATCTACTATACCCCGTGAAATAACATGCCTCTATTTTTAGACAGTTCTAATCCACTAGAAAAACTATTTTATTCATATTCCTCATACATACATATCAGACCACCCATGGTAAAACATTATTATTTCATTATATTTATTATTATTATTATTATTATTATTATTATTATTATTATTATTATTATTATTATTATTATTATCATTATTATTATTATTATTATTTTCATTATTATTATTATTATTAAACGATATTGTTAATATTAGCATTAGTAGTAGTGTTAGTTGAGAACATTATCTAACAGCCTTTCTACATTGCGAAAGACATGTAGTGACACAGCCAGAAACAGTGAAGACCAACGATCGCTGGTTAATTGGCATGGCACCCAGTGACAATAACATTAAAACAGCTAATTACTTTTACATTTAAATCTAAGATGACTATGAACACATTAGGTATCTATTCAGGAAAAGGGGGCATTACAAATCTGTGCCAATTATCTTGGTTTGGGAATTCAGCACTCTAGTAACACAATTTAGCGTTAATTAACCTTTATGTCTAGATCATCAAGCTCATATTTTCCGTGTTTCTCCCTGTCGTCTTTATGCCTGCAGAGAAAGTTTCACTTTCATTTTCATCAGCCAAGTTTGGGATAATAACGTGTATAAGGACACACTATCAACATTCGTAGTTACTTTGAATTCAATAAATCAAGTTTAATTAGCAATTAATAAGCATCCTAAGGAGCGTAAACGCTCCGTAACAAGGCTTGACGTTATTCAGTGATGTAATTTAGTGAATCCAAGTGCATATATTAAGATAAAAATTTCAAGACACGAACACTCAATTCAAATTTAATACTAGCTGTTAAAAAACATGTCTTTCAAAATGTTCACACTATTTAGAGCATCAAATTCGGAACTAGTATGAATTGCTGAATTCACACTTTTATGTGAAGAATGTGTTTTTTGAAAAGTATGTTAAACATAATATCCAAGATAGTGCTTTAAATGATGTCAGAATTATTATATTAATTTGCATTTGTAATGTTATTTAATTTCAGTTAAATAATATTTTCTTGCGCTGAGTACAGGAAGGGCTTTACTTTGTGCTGGTCTACCATGTCATTGTACCTTAACAATGACTAGTTGTAATAACGATATCGCACTTCGGAAAAATCCTTAGCATTAACAATATTATCTTATATCCCAATCTATATTTTTTTTTCTGTCCACCAGATGGGGAATATATTCATGTAAAAGTAGGCATTTGGTCCTTTTACAAACTTCGAAAACTCAGTGCATCAAAAAATGATGTCTCTTTGAAAGCAATTCATTGTGTCACTAAATATAGAAGGTGGTTAATATAGCCGTTACCAAATTGAATTTACTTGTTATTTTGACTTAGCAGACTACAATATCGATTTCATATTGCACTCATCTCATCGTATAGCAGAATTCCACTCATAACATAATTCCGAGTACCACTAACTACAATGTCTCGATCCCAAAATACGCATCCCATGTCTTAAACCCAATTCCCATTCATCGCGTGTACAGGTCCCCATCAGGGCCGGCGGAACGTTTTTTCAAATTGGGGGGGGGGGCACTTATAAGATGAATGGGAATATGAATAATGCAGATCTGGAATCAAATCCAAAAAACGAAAGGGGATTCCTAGATGGCAGGGAAATGAGCTTTTCCGGTGTCTTAATTACTTTTAAGTTCTTTCAAGATTCAAGATTTACCCCTCTTGAAAAGGGTCAGGTAATTTTTCCCATTGTTATTACAGTAAATATGCCTTATGTGTGTATACATACGAAAAAATAAAAAAATATCGGTAGTTGCATACGATTTTTTTCCCCACGAATCGATAAATCCCAAAAAGAAAGGGGGGGTTCGGGGGTTCTCTCCCGGGAAAATATTTATTCCTAGAAGGCGGGAAATGAGTTTTCCCGACTTCTAAGCTGGCTTTGAATTACTTCTTAAAAATTCAAGGTTTTCCCCTCTTGAAAATTATTATAATGAATCAATGAACTCAGAGGTTCAGGTTCGGCCCAGGAAATTGTTTATTTCTAAATGGTGGGAAATGAGCTTTCCCGACTTCTGAAGTATCTTTTGGCGATTTTAATTTAAGTTCTTCAAAATTCAAGGTTTCCTCTCTTGAAAACGGTCAGGTACTGTTAATTTTTTCTACTTGTTATTACAGTAGATAGGCTGGTGTGTATACATACATAACAAAAAAATTGAGTAGTTGCATACGATTTTTTTTTCCCATGAATCGATCGCAAAATGATGGAGGCTCTTATACACATCTATGGAGGGGGGGGGGTGGGGTTTTCCCCCGGGAAAATTTTGATTCTTCGGTGGTGGGAAATGAGCTTTCCCGACTTCTGAAGTATCTTTTAGCGACTTTAATTTAAGTTCTTCAAAACTCCAGGTTTTCCCCTCTTGAAAACTGTCAGGTAAATTGTTCTACTTGTTATTACAGTAGATAGGCCGGTGTGTATACATACATCAAAATATATCTCCCCCGGGAAAATTTTGATTCCTAGAAGGCGGGAAATGAGCTTTCCCGACTTCTAAGTTGTCTTTTAATTACTTTTAAGTTCTTCAAAATTCAAGGTTTTTCCCTCTTGAAAGTTATTGTATTGAATCAATGAACCCCAAAGAAAAGGGGGTCCGGGTTCCCCCTGGAAAATTTTGATTTCTAGAAGGCGAGAAATGAGCCTTCCTGACTTCTGAAATGTCTTTTAAATAACTTTTTAAGTTCTTCAAAATTCAAGCTTTTCCCCTCTTGAAAACGGTCAGGTAAATTTTTCTTATTTTTTATTTTATGTGTGTATACATAGGCCTACATAAACAAATGAGTATGGTTGCATGCTTTCCATGAATCGATAAATCCCAAAAAGAAAGGGTGGTCCGGGGGTTCTACCCCGGGAAAATGTTAAATCCTAGATGGCGGGAAATGAGCTTTCTCGTCACTTGAAGTGTGTTTTAATAACTTTTATATTCTTCAAAATTCTAATTTTCTTATTGTAACAAAAAAAAATTTAAAAAAAAAAAAATTCAGCTTATGGGTCCTGAAAAAGTAGGTCTAGAATTCTTTTTTTTTGTTGCCCAAGGGAGGGGTCAGGACCCATGACCCCCTCCCACAGATCCGCTAATGTGAATTGCGAGAATATGTAACTCGGTCGGGGACTGGATAAACATTCTCTTTCCCATCCTTCTCCTTCTTCCCTTTTTCTTTTCTTGCATTTCTTTCCGATCATACAAAAATCTCCAGACATATATATATTTTTTGCCAAAAAGTGGGGGAGCCCGGGTCCCCCGGCCCCCGGTTCCGTCGACCATGCCCATTACAAACCGTCCTATGTCTCAACCTCATCACCATTCATTCACATCTTCGTAGTTCCTTAGGCCTATAATTCACTAATATTTCTTTCTCTCCAATATCACCTTGAACTTATCAATCTTAATCTCTTCATTAACATATACAAACATTAATCTCCTATAAATTGCAATCTCTGAGCAGTCCTTCGGGATAAAAAACAATAGAGAGAGAAAGCATGAAATACAGTTTTAGCCTTTCCAGCTAAATGAGGATTAACATTGAGGTAGAGAAGGACCTTACGTATAAAATTGTTTCCGATAAACTATCTAAATTTGACCATTCCATCCACTTACAACCAAGGGTTTTCGGTGTTTCTAGAGAAAAAAGCCGTTTTCTAATTTCGATGATGGACAATGTACAAAATATGTGGACAGAAGGGAGTATCTGGAGATACACTTATTTTGTGTATGTGTCAGTATTTCGTCAAAAAACTAGTGGATGGAGACCAATAATGTTTATGTGTGTCGTAGAGTGTTGTGTATTTGTTTGTTGCGAAAATATATTTATTACTCACCAGTATTATGATGTCTTGCCAGTTCTTTGAGAGTAGTTGGAATGCTTCGTCGATTCGACAAACTCCATCATCGGGTGGTATACCAGCTACAAAATCTTCAAGTCTCTCCTAAATAGATCCAATAAATAAATTGTTGTAATCATATTTTACTAGATACTTTAAAGTACATATTATTCTAATAACACTTTAAAGTACATATTCCTAATTCTAACGTGAATTACTCCTATTATGAACTATTATTATTATTATTATTATTATTATTATTATTATTATTATTATTATTATTATTATTATTGTTATTATTATTATTATTATTATTATTATTATTATTATTATTTCTAAAATGGCGTCGCCATCATGGCGCGTGTTAAAAAAACAGCATTTACATTTGGCGCAACATTGACACATGACGTTCTATGTTATGTTCTCGTCATACTTCGGTGAGGCCGAGTGGATAATTTATTGTCAAAGCTAAAAATACACAGATTAGAAATTAGGCTGATCTTAAATACAAAATAATAATACAATGAATAATGAAAGTGTGCCTACAGGGCTCATATTTAAAATTGAGAAAGGGGAAAATGAGGAAAATATTACTTTTTCCATAGTTAATTAAAACTAATTTCAATGTTTTTCAAAGGAGTTGAAAAAATATATATAAAATATATATAAAATCAAGAATTCAAAGATTAAAAAATAGGGTCTAAATGAAGTTAGACATTACATATCATAATCATTATCATTATCTCTCTTTGAATTATTATTATAATAATTAACAATAAGCTTACTTTTTTTCTTATTGTCTTTACATTTTCATTCATACATATTCTGAAGCAAATAGTTTACGATAATTCGGCAATTACATTAATTAGGAATTACTGGTGAGAGAGTTTAAGGAATACCAAATAACGTATTAGTTTACTTACTGGGAGGGTTTCTTGGTATTCGTCTGCGGATACTCTTTTTCCAACTGAAAAAAAATGAAAAAAAAAATACATTTTTAATTACAAAGACAATTATAGAATTTGAAACTTAAAAATACTATTGTCACTTGCCAGCTCATTGTGTTTTTTGACACGATACTTGCATATGAATAATTAAACAGAAAGAAATTGAAGTATGACGTCAGTGTTGTATGTTATTATGTTTTTATGTTATTTCAAATGTTACTTTCAGTACTGAGAATGAGGTATTTTGTTTGCTTCTTGTACTTAAGGCCACGCTTCGAATAACCTTCTCCTCAGAGAATTGGCTTGGATAGGAGACATGTGGTGTAATTACCCATTCATTTTTTTCATAGTTTTATTTACTATTTAAGAATTGGAATCACAATACTGTAAATACATAATTGAGGGCAAATAATTAAATTCTGAAGCCTGTAGCACCCGGTAGACATACAGTTGTAACAATTCATTATGCCAACCTAGCAAAACTCTGTGCAATCAAGTAAGTTGGTCAAATATGTAAAATTTCCGGGGCAATACATATGATACAACATAAATATCAACACCATTTGAAAAATCAGAAAAAGTTAAACAAGAGGAACTGGTTAAAATATTAACTTAAAAGGCCAACTATTAAACTGCCACGGGTCCGCAGGATGAGATCATGAGATTAAGAGCAAATGTATTATTTATATGTAATATCATGAAATAGTGGGGTAGCGTTCTTGTGCTGAAGGCCCGGTTAAGGAATTAATATACTTCGAATAACCATGGAAGAGGAATAACCTTCTCCACAGAGAAATTGGACGGGATAGTAGACATTTTTTGCAATGGCCCAGCCAAAGTATATAATTACAAATTTTAAATTTGGGATAATGTCAAAAATTAAATAAATTTTTAAAAATTCAGACAAAAAATGAACGTACAAGAATCCCAATAACTATAAATACATAAATTGGGGGCTAACCATTAAATTCTGTTAGGACCAGGTAGGACATACAGTGGTTATAATTCATTATGTCAACCTAGTAAGATAATGTAAGGTCAAATTAGTTGGCCAAAGTATGTAAATTTAAGTTGAAATTTCCGGAACAATAAGACAAAAATACCAACACTATTTGAAAAATCAGAAATGATAAACAAGAGAAGGAACAGGGTTAAATATTAAATTAAAAGCCCAAATATTAAACTGTTACGGTTCCACAGGATGGGATCATGAGAATTAAAGGAAAATGTGAGAAAAGATATATTATCATGAAATTGTGGGCTAGCCGTGTTAGTCTGAACTATACAAATAGTAAAAATACAGACAGTACGTTTAAGGCTAACGAATGCAAATCAATGAATATTTGAGGTATTTGTTAGTCTAGTGCTGCCTATCTTTTACTGTTCATATGTAATATGGAATGTGGTTATTCACAACCTAGTCTTTCTTACTCTGTAATACTTTGTCTTTACTTCTCTAATTTTGACGCTGACATTTAGTAGTAGGCCTATGTGATCAATGATATGTTTGAGTTTATAGCCCCACCCATCGCCCGAAAATCTAAACCAAATACATTACAAATAGAGCGTATAAAACATTATTAATTTTGTACACACTTTTAAATAATTATTATTCTTCAGTTGAAAATAATGAAGTACAATCTGAGAATAAAGTTCATTTGTAGGTGGGCAAACGGTTGTTAATTTGGTAATTTATGGAACTATTAATAGAATCAGAGCTAACATTGTTCATGATTTATTGCGTCGCAGCTAATTGGAATTATAACTGGGATGTACAGCAAAAATTCGGGCTTATGACACTATCATGAGAATTGTGATATCTAGATATGTGTAATGAATAAAGCATTGAAAACCGCCTTCAGCAACAGACCCTATGCTGTTGATGTACCCACGCTTCTCGACAAAAAGACAAAAAACAAAAGACAATAAACAAAAAACAAATTTCGATTTTAGAAAATGGCAGTTAAGTATACTCTCTGTATGTTTCTCTTTTAGCAATATTACCAGCACCGTGTACCAATTGCCAATTAGGCAATACAATTTATCAATTTTCTTCTTTTTTTTTTTTTTTTATCGAAGACGGGTTGTTTATTAATATCGATATACATCGGCCATATAGTATCAAAACTCAATAAATATATAAACATACTTATTTAATAAATTACATATTACATATGGGTGGCGTTTGGAATCTTAAAAAAATACACAAAAAAATCAATTAATTTTTAAACACTTTCTTACGTATTCTGTTCTACTGTGTTCAATTCATTTTTAAAGCGCAATTTATAATGAGTTTACGTCATACACTAGCCGGGCGCGTAAATTTGGCTCTGCGTTGCGTCACAACCAAACAAAAGGCGAATAGCCTGGGACAAAAATACATATAAAATAAAGGCTAAAACATTTCATTTCAGACAGTCTCTTTAAATAAGTACCGTAACTGAAAGAGGATTTTATTACATTGATCGAAATTGTGCCTGGTAGTATAACGATAATATAATAATAAATTAATTGATGTATATACACGTTCGAGTTTCTTGTTATCGGTATGCAGCGCATTCTAATCAATGTATTAAATTTCGCGTTAGTGTTTGTATGTAAAACGATGGTACCAACATCTAATAAAGTTGTGTAATAGGATAACGAGCGCGTCATTAACATTTTCTTCTATTGTTGTTTGCTACATTCGGACAACAGCTGATGGTTTATTAAGATCCTTACGTGTGAGATTTTACAACTTATATATAGATTGATTTTCAAAGAGAGAAGCTGTTTACTCAGATAGCAATAGACGTGCATCAACATCATAATATATATGTATAAACAGATGATGTTTAGCCTAATAAAATATATTCATATTAAAACCTTTGTTATAGCCTTTCGGTTTTCTATTGACACTTTCTTCTAATGCAACATATGTCTACTGTGCATACATAATCATCTAGGCGTTTCTTACATAAGTAAGTTGGAACTAATAATACACTGGAACTTAAACCTAATAATAATAATAATAATAATAATAATAATAATAATAATAATAATAATAATAATAATAGCAAACACAATATTACGAATATAATGACTATGATGATGAAATAATAGAATATAAAAATATTAATGAGAACAATAATAAATAATTAGCCTACCATGTCGATAAGGATTGAGATCACGAAGGTAATGATAATGACAATTATAATGTTAATGATAATTAAATTAACAATGTTAATAATAATTAACATTAATTAAAAAGTAATAATAATAGGTCTAATAATAAAAAAAATGATAAAAATATTAATAATTAATACAACTGTATTGCTAATAACAACAGTATTATTATAACTTCTTTCAGCACGAATATCTTGATCTTAATAATCTGACTTACGCCAGAGTTCAATTAACACAAGTGGTAAATTCATTCGCGTTTAAACGCATCAGTCAACATAAAGCAATACTAGACTATTGGGACATAATTAAAAGGCAATTATGCGACTAATTATTCTCTAAAGATGCTTATAGATGTATTACTGATATTATTATTGATATAGGATATACTGAATCAGTAAAATCCTTAGAAATATATGTATATATACTTATATAACTAATTTATATATATATATATTATATATATAGGCCTGGGATATATATATATATATATATATATATATATATATATATATAGGCCTACATGTACTGCGATTCAAAGAGATACATGATTTTCCGATAGATTTACTTATATAAACGGACTGGCATAGTTCCTTATAGAAGCTTTACATTATTTATCTAGATATTTGAAGATAAAGATTAGAGCTCTTTAATGCGACTTTGTGTAGAGATCGTGTAGGCTTAGATACATAAACCTATCAGTCATTGAGGCGACTTCAAGGGCTAAAGCGTAAGTAGATTTGAACGAGCCTATGCATTTTAAAAATTCATTGACAGTTATAAATACATCCCCCAAACCGATTGTGGAAGCTATGAACATATACTTACATACTGTCCTCCTTCCGGATGTCGTTGATACAAAACACACTGCAAGAACTAATGAAAGACAAAGCCAACTAAAGGCTTGTCTATTTACCCTCGATGAGGTGGTCATTATTTTATCGAGATTATGAATTGTTGATTAAATGTGTCTTCCAAAAAATGTTGAGAGAGCCGGAGAAAGTTCTGTTCCGCGGTAACAGTATAGATATGGTAGGTAAGCCTACTATTTGTAGAATTTATAGAAGGAAAAACGGAAACAAGGCATTCACAACTGAATATTTATCACCAGTTTGACATTGACGACGCTATTGGTCATCATTTTTTGGTAACTATTGGCGCTGTTACAGACATGTTCTGGTCGAGTGATTACAAGTTAGTTGTAAAAAATAATTAAATGCGTCACGATATTGGCACAACTTTTCAGTCGCATAACACAACACAATGTTGCGGCTTATACACTAGCAGTCTAGCACGTTGCTACAAAACGGATTTTAAATGTGATACTCAGCTTATCATTACTTGATTCAACAACTCATCGAAGACAGCAAACAGAGCAAAAACAATTTTATTTGGTTATAAGCTCCAGAACCATTGCTAGATTAATAATCACCATGCATTTTCTCAAAGAGATTCTAAATAGATATAATAATAATAATATCAGTTTTGAAAACAGTTGATAATAATAATAATAATAATAATAATAATAATAATAATAATAATAATAATAATAATAATAATAATAAATATTTAGAAAATAATATAAAAATAAGTTTGTAAAGTCTTAACTAAATATCAATTTAGATTTAAATGACTGCGTTAAAATTATTCAATATAAAATATTCAAATCAAAAAGCACGATTGACGAAGGACTAATTATAGTTGCCATGAATACTCAATTGATACCAATGATAAAACAGATAGAACATAGTTACCCAGCTATCACTAGGTGAGATTTTAATTCTCTAATGCACATTTCGGAGTCAGCTTTCATTGTTAATTTATAACGTTATTTGCAAAGCAAACGTGGAGTGAAATGTTATAGCCTTAACTCGACTGTGGATCATTTTTCGTGTTGATAATAATATACACATACTCTTTCTGCCAGGTGGACGTATAAAATCTGGCCGGAATACAAGAACATCTCTGCGGAACACGCTGTTATTTAGTGGAGATTGATTTAAGTAATTATTATGACACCACAATCCCTAAAGCTTGGTTTCCATAGAATCGCTACACAGTCACTACATCGTTTTCACTGCAATCCTTGCACTGCGTAGCTGTCACCGACGCGACGCAATTAGGACTTCTCCCTGATTCAATTGACCAATCAGCTCGCCAAAGGAGTCGGCGATAGCGTGTAGTGAATTTTATGGAATCCTGGCTTAATAATCGTATTTTATACCATTCGCAATTTTTTTTTGTGGTTAGGTTTTGTCAGAAACTGACGTTAACACAAATTTGTACCAACGTTAGCAATGTTATTTAGTAGAAAATTACATTATAAATACGTGCTTATGGTTCTAAGAAAAGTTTACTCTATTAACAGGGAGCTGCAACTACTGTATCTAGGCTTTTGTAACAACATTTTCACAACATTATTACTTCAAACTAGAAGGCATTGCAAGACACTTTACCTCAAAATAACCGTCCAAATTGATGATTATTGACTCTTTTCAAATGGATTTAATTGGTTAACTTGATAAAAATCCTCCAATGCATCAACAAAACAATAAAAAGTACAAAACTCTATATACGAGTTTTATGTAACATACGTGCTTGCCACAAATGGTGACTGTTATTTTGATCCCCATTAATTCGTCCTTCTTATCATAATTCTTTAATGAGTTTACCAAGTCTCGTTTAAAGATTTCGCCCAAGAGATTGACGTATTCAATACGCACAGCTAGAGGAGAGGGGAAGTCTTATTGAAATACTGGTTCTCCCAATCATAAGACGTGAATGCTTATAAGATAAGATTATATTGAACCCCCAAATGGCCGCAAAACTGCTGAATTGCATTGTAGAAGATACAAAATTACTGTAACAGTCAAAAATGTTTCTTTGATGGACAATTTCGAGTCCTATTCTCGATTTTTTTGTTGTTTTGCTCAAATCTTTAATGATTCCTTGTTTTGCCTTTCCTGTGCTATTGTTTTCTAGATGTGTGGCACACTGTTGTTCTTTTGTTGAAAAAAAAGTAATTTCCCAAATGCTTGCGAATCATCATCATCATCATCATCATCATCATCGTCATTATAATCATTTTTATCAAGATTTGAAGTTAATAGGCCTACTAACACAAAGACACACATTTTCCACAACCAAAGGTTTGTAACATTCTATTATGAGCCATATTTTACTTCTCAAAATTTTGATAGAATGAAGAAAAATTAGGTTCCGTATCGGAGAGTCACTTTTGAAAAATTACGGTAAGAAAAATCAAGGTAAATGTTTTCCTGCTTATAAAGATCACCATTTAAGCGACGTCACACAGCCAGGCTGGGTCAAGCCTTTTGTGAGTGCAGCTAGCAACTAAGCTTGGGCTAGGGCCGATAAGGGGCCCCGGTCGTGTATATCTTTTTCTGCTGTACACATAAGCAATATAGATTTCCTTTAGCCAATCAGAACATAGGAGGCCCACTATGACGTGAAAAACATACTGTACTGTGTAATTGCTCCGATGAACAATTCGCGAGTCGAGTATGGATCCTCCTTGTGTGGATGAGGATGATCAGTCCACATAATTTAGTAGATGCAC
>NW_022702824.1:27177-34602 GCF_011630105.1 Anneissia japonica | reverse complement strand
CCCTGCCCCCGCTCCCCATACCGCTGGCGCCGCCACTGCCTGGAAGAGAACCTAAAGATTATGATAAGTACCCTACACAAACGAGTAACAAGAACATCATAAAAAGGCATCCCAACACAAGATTATTTAATCTTCTCGGGCCCCATCTACCTACAGTACTTCCTTAAGGCTTTATAATAAACAATAATACGTCTACACTACATTAAATAACATAATAACATTTTTCTAATGCCTAACCAACTCGAAACTCTAGAGTCCTGTTTTTTTGCAACATACATAGCCTTACCAAGGAGCTCAAAATACTCAATGATAATTTTTCTAAAGAACACTTTGTAATAAAATTCAATTAGGCCATGTAAAAAAATAGAAGAAAAAAAATTTTGTTTTTTGTTTTTTGTTTTCTTAATATTATTTTCGCCAAAACTCACGAAAATATTGTCTTATTTGCCTATAATTCAACTTTTAATAGGCCTAAGCTTTATTTATTATTTTAAATTATTTTTTCTTTCAATTGCTTGTTCGTATAAATTTCACCTGATCAAACGCTACAATGGAAGATCCGCCAAAGTCAACCACTATTTACATAATTAAGGCCTTGCACTCCATTGGGGATTCGAAGACTTGACATGTATAAAAAATAACAAAAAAAACCCTCCCTATCGACTTTTTTTAAAGGACGATCAACAATTCTTTCTTTTTACATGGCCTTACTACTACTACTACTACTACTACTACTACTAGTAGTAGTAGTAGTAGTAGTAGTAGTAGTAGTAGTAGTGGTACTACTACTACTGCTGTACTAAAGATACAGTACCACATAAAACATCAAACCTATAATAATTAGGCCAACAATATGATAATTGATAACGGCTTACATAGCGTAAAACAATCTTCAGGTAACAGCCTAGTAGCCGCTAATAACCCACCCTAATGTACGCGCCCCAGCGGGGCAGGGTAGGGGTCCAGGTGCCTAAGGCCCTCGGAAAATTTGCGTTATTTTACGTGATAAAAGATATAATTGAGAGGTTTCATCACGTTAATTTCTTAAAATTAAAAAAAATATATAAAATCAGCCTGAACAAAATGTGTAAACAAGAAAATAAATTTACTGGGGTTTTTCTCTTCCCTTCTTCCACCAACAATGGGTAGTGATTTTGTTTATAACCATGAACCTATTACTAAATAGGTATTAAAAGCAGACATGTTGTTCTATTACCTACTGCTAGCATTTTCTTGGACGCGAGAAAGCGTAGGTCTATTTATTAATTTTTATCGCTTTTATATTATTGTCTTTAGTTGATACTGCCTATAATATTAGTTTGACGCATCTAACCATCGACGCGTCTAATTTTCGGTTAATAATAATCCGATTGTATTTGTGGTCAAAAGATATTACAATCTACAAAGGTGGTCGCTTACGGGAGGTAAATCATATGCACTAATTAGATAGGGAGAACAAACAGGACCATATTATGAGAGTGGACGTTAATGGAGGTGATTGCTTACGGGAGGTGGTCACACAAGGAGGTTAAACAGTATATATTATACTGGGAAAAATTCATTTAGGCCTACACTCTTCCCTGATTCTACAAAATAATTCTGCAATAACTAGTGTTTTCATTTGCTACCTCGATACGAGATACTGTATATAGGCCCTGGATGACATGTGCGCCAGGTCTAAGGGTCATGACTCAGTTACGCGGTAAATCCTAATAAAAAGAGAGTGGCTTGCATTTCATATATTATATTTTTCACATTACCAATCATTTACTACTATAATCGGGATTTTTAAAATTATTATTTTGAGGGGGTCAGGACTCCTTTCCCCACCTCTCTGGCTGCCCCCAACCCTCGACAGGAAGCATTTCCCCCCGGTGAATGGACAGGTCTCACCTAGGAGAATTCCGTATTATACAGTCTATTCGAAACAATGAAGACGATGGTGTCTTCATTGCCCTTAGTAAATGTACGCTATATACATGTCACTGTGTATCTTTTCTTGTCCCTTTTTCTCTCTGTTGTGATGAAATCACCACCTTTATTCAACAATAACACACATGTAATGCATGGTTATAATATTTTGCTTCTTAACAACAATTAATTACACTGTGTTATTCCTGTGCTATTAAATAAAAGGTAATATTTTAACAGTTATTAATTTCCAATGTTGTATTTAAACTCCTGTGTTTTTACAGTGTATTTTTTTTTCTTTTGTTTATTGTGACTTTATGTATGTCTCTTCTTTGTTATAGCTCATTTAGTAGTGATAAGGCAGTTCAGTAGTTATCTTTTAAGGGTTACTTTATCTAATAGATTCGCCTCTATTACTGTTATCTCAGGCCTAACCATTCCAAATAATCTTATTATATGGTCAAGACTGTTACAGTGAACCTAACTGTTAACGTATGTATTGCATGGGTGTATGCAAAAGGAGGGGGGGGGGTTCGGGAAGGTCGTACAACCCCCCCCCCGCTAAAAAAACACCAAAAAACAAAGGTCCACATTTTTTTTAAAGACATTTTTTCCTTACAATCCTTACAATGACATAAAAGAAAAAGCATTGATGGGGTACCACCAATGAGTCCAAAGACCTTGCCAATTGCGTGACATAATCTATCTCAATTCCAGCAATTCTGGAGCGGTTTTCCCACTAAGCGAATTTATTCGCGCGAATGGAAAGCGTAGGTTCGCTTCCTGAGCTCTGATTGGTTGCGCACTTTTTTCGCTTCGCGAAAAGTAGAAACCGATAGAAACATGAATACACGTGCGCATGAACCAACGCTTTCGATTCGCGCGATTAAATTCGCCTAGTGAAAAACCGGCTTGAAACTGAGCCTGCTATCCGCTTCAAGCTGGCAGCACTGTAATCGATTTTCCTATCTCCCACTGAAAAGGTCCAACAAAATTGATCACGACCCACCCACAAAATATCCTGGATACACTCCTGTATTGTAAAACACTTTTAAGCTGCTTTACATCGGATTCGGACCGCGTTTCCGATACGTCGGACGCCGGCGTCCCTACCAATGATAGTGCTTCAGGATCCGAAAATCCGGATTCGATGTGAATGCACCTTTTTTGTATGTGTAGACGGCAGCGATTGAAACCAATTAAGGAATGGATAGGCTATGTACATGCAAAAACTAAATTAGGTTGATGTAGCTATAGATGATCTCGTCAGCGTCATCGAGATAAAAAAAGTGCATTGGTAATTCACTTTTCGAAAACATCATTATGCTGGGAATCCTTTATCAAGAGACTGTATACAACTGGGTAACTTAAGTGAATAGGCCACAGCTGTAATTCTTTTTTCCCCTATTTTCCCATCCCCTTCCCGTGGAAGGGGTGTGGATGAAAGACGTGTTTAGGATACTAATTGTATGGTTAACAACATACAAAAAGTTCTCCATGATCGTGCATGTCGATTCTGAGGAAATATCGCATGCTTTTAGTAGTCATTTGTTCATACACTGAACATTATAGTGTGTGAAAATCTATCCGCGTCTGTGAAAAAACGTGCCATGTGATCGCATTCACAATTCGGGGAACCCCAAACATAAAACTATCGTGGCTGCTTCCATCAGTCGCTAAATGGCGGTAGAAAATTTTAATGTTTTTTTTTTCTCCAAACATGATTCAAAATGAAGATTTTCAAGAAATTACAGTAGTAATTTTTTTTTTCAAATAATACTATATTCGATGAAATGGTTACACTTGACGGATCAAGAGAAGAAAATTGCTCATAATCGGAGAGGTCAGGGGTAGACCTTGCCTAGCCTGTGTCGATGTTGACAGCAGTGCAAGTAATAGTAGCAGAGTGTGGGCTAGCAGCTCATCATCAGGCTAGCCTAGTTAATATTATCGCGAGTGACGGACGTCGGCACAAACAACAAATTAACCAGGGGTGGCGCCAGCGAGGGAGGGTGGCGCCAGCGGGGGGCCGGGGCCAGGGCCCCCCGTCGGGGTGAAAAAGCAGAATTCGTCGGGGAGAAAAAAAAAGTATTTTCTACATGTTAGTAGACTCTAAAATCGATTAAATAAGCCCTTGAAACCCCTAAATTGTCAAAATGTTCGGGGCTTCGCCCCCTGCACCACTTTCGAAACCTTTTAATCGAAGCTTGACCTAGTCCAATTTAAGCTTTCGTCGGACTCCTCGTCGGGACATCACCTCCCCCCTCCACCGTCGGGGAACTCCCCACCTCCACCGTCGGGGACCACCCCGGTCCCCACCCCCGTCGGGCAAATCCTGGCGCCACCCCTGACTTTGCCTAAGCTTGAAAGCTTGGCTATCTCACTATCCAGCGTAGGCCTATCCTATTCTTAATTGAACAGTTAGCTATTAATTATACGATCTTACAATCGCTGTTGTGTTACATCAAATAAATACACTAAATGTTTTAATTTTCTTATGCATTTAATATTTTATTCTATTTTAAAAAATTAAAATGTTGTTTTCTATATTTCATTAGGTTGTGTATCTTTAATAATTAATATGATGATTGATTGTCTCTTGAGTCAATCTTTTTTGAACTTGGTGGATGGTGAGTTTAGATAAGGTGTGCTGTAACTATATATCATATTTAGAGTTTGGGATAAGCAAGTGGCTACCAATTCATAGAAATTATTGAATAATTATTTTAATTAAAATTAATTATCCATACAATAATGATTATTAATGTCCTTACTTTCAAACTGAGTACATGATAAATAATCTTGTTACAATGCCATTAAATAAATTAAGAATAATGAGTTGGATATTTTCAGTTTCACTTTTTTTAATGCGTGATGCTTAAATTAGAAATGTTCACTGCTTGAGTATGCAATGTAGATGTAACGAAAAACTTATTGGCTAAATAGGTACATGTAGGTGTTTGGTTACATATTACACACTGTTAGTGTTACAGCTTGAATACGGTACCTTTAGCTGGAAACCTAAATTCGGGTACTTTAGATGATAGTTTCACAAAATTAAATGTGCCAGATACTGCGCCCCCTCCCTCCCAAAATCTGTTTTTCGGGCTTTATTATGACAGATGGGTTTATTTTCACAAGTTTAAATTTTGCAGGTGTATTAACAAGCCAGCCAACCCATCCACCAAATATGAGTGTGTCTGATCCAAAAATGACTCCAGACCCCCAAATGTCAAATGTATACAAATAAATAACACATTTTCAGTTAGATTCGTTTAATGTAGGTTTATTTTTTTAGTTCATTTTTTCCTGTGTTACCAAGCCACTTGACTACGCATACAAAATGATAATGACATTTGATTGATTACTTAAAGAGATATTACTACTCGAATATGCCCAAAACCCCAAAAAGTGTTGTTTCGGCAGGAAGGGCCATATTTTTGACTAGTCATTACAAAAAAATCGATTAAATTTTTGATGGATAACTTTTAATATAATATGGGAAACATATTCAACTAAAAATATATTCTCTCAAAAAGTACACCCAGAACGTGGAAACGAAATCCATTAAGGGGGCCTCTTTAGATTTACAGCCAGTGGCCTATAATTATAATAATGTCAAAGGTATTATACATACCATCATAATGCTTAAGGTAATTATGTAGGTCACTGTGGATTTTTTGCAATTTTTGTCATGGTAGCATTACGTTTATTGTAAATGTCATTGGTGAAATTTTTCGTTGCCTCACTTGTTGAAGCGTTTGGACGATGGTCATGTTCAAAAGTTGTCCTCAAGTCTGATACAAAATAAACTCGGGTGTGCTAATGCTCAGCATTGAAAAATAGATTTAGGCTATTATTTTCTGCTTAAAATTAGTAATAAATAATTATGTTTATGTATTTCTAACATCAGGTACTCGCCAAAAAACCGGATGGAATTAGATCATGTAATATTTATGGAGTGTACAAATGAATTAGCCTATTTAATAAGGAGATTAACATAGGCTATACCGGTAATTAAGGAAGTTTTAATATTATGTGTTTTTTTTTTAAATTAATTTGTATTGAAAGTAATTACTAATCTGATAGCACTCTTATTCACATAACCTTTGGAACCTTTGAATAAAAGCACATGAAAAATACCCATTACAACAATTACAGAGTTGTGTGGTTTATTTCCCTATTATATTATCGCTGTTCTTATTTACATTAATATGATGTGTGTAGCGAATTGAGATAAATACTAAGAATGCACCTGCGGGGAACAATTTATCTCAACCAAGTTCTAAGTGTTAACAATAAGTCATGAACATTTCTAATTGACGTGATTTGTATTTGTATATTCCTCAACACGCGATTTTATATGCAACTACTTGGACATCAGTGTACAGTACGTTGTTAGGAACAGTTTATCTAACAATTTAATGGAATCCCCATCAATAAATTTGTTTTCAATAAATCTCAAAAAAAGTTTCTAATATCTACATACAGTCATGAATTTTAAACCTAAAAATAAGTTTTCATTTTATGTAAGTTCAATTTCTCTAAATAATCTTTTAATAATCTCCACATATATTGAATATTTTCTATTATTTGATTCAGGCAGCCCTTCACAAGATTTTGCTTTTGGGGACTTCGCCTCTCTTCCAAGATTAATACCGGCATTCATCTATTCCTAAATAACATAAATAAAAGATAAAACTGTTCCCTGAGGTAATTATTACTTGACGAATTTCAAACTTTTACCAAGGCCGAGAACACACTAGCCCAACGGTCGTCGGCGACTCGATTCTCCTTGTTCAAGCTCGGTTTCCATACAATCGCTACGCGCTAAGGCCGACAGCTTTCGGTGATGCTGATTGATCGGTCTAATCGGGTAGCCTTTACGAATGCGTCGGGGACTGCGCTACGCTACATAATAGCTTATAGATAGAAGCAAGTTAATCATGTGTGAGCACTCAAATTGTATAAAAAGAGAGAGATTAGTGGTCTTAGATGCGGGTTCAATTGCCACTATTAATAACATTAGGCCTATGTTCCTATATATTTGAGCTCTGTATTATTATCTATTTGATTTATATACAATTATATATATAGGCCTATTATATATATATGCATATATATAATATGCTTACATATATATAAGCACATATATATAAGCACATATATATAGATTAAAAGGCAAAATACTGAAAAACAACAATGCTGTGGGAAACAATGGCTGGATCTCGGTAGAGATACAAAAATTATAAGCAACAGCTAAAAAGTAAACGTAAGTAAACAGCCAGAAATAGAACCAGAGCTTTCGGACAACACTAGTCCTTCCTCAGTGGCGTGTGAGTGAGGGTTGAAAAAGCCAGATAGTTTAAAGTGAGAATTTCATGCAAGCATGATTAGAAACAATAGGCTAGGTGGGATTAGAATAAACAGCCTAAACAAGTAAACAGGAAGGCCAAAACTAAACTTTAGACGCATGCCTCAATGAATAAGCCAAATGATTTATCCAGAAGAAAA